>NW_026939612.1:0-9348 GCF_032062105.1 Saccostrea cuccullata | reverse complement strand
ATTCATATGCAAATCATATGTAGTTATTTTCATATGATTCACATATGTGGATCATATGTAAATCATATGAATTGCTTCATATGATTCACATATGATGCCCTTTTTCTATGATTCTCATCTGAAACCAATCATATGAGAATCATATGATACTCATATGAGAATCATATGTGGCTAAGTTGCCTGTGTAGCATGGAATAAAATATGGAGGGAAAATAGTAGGAAAAGAAAAAATGCACTTGAATATCAATCAATTCCTTTCTCTAGTCCAAATTGAAGAAAGAAATACATGTAACAGTACGATTTTTTTTCAATCTATAGCTGAAATGTCCTGCATTTACAATAATGATTGTCATGGGTATGGTTGTGGAAGCAGATTATATCCACAATGTGCAAACCTAGACGGTCACTCTCGATGTCTTTGTGAAAGTAAGTATTATAAGTGAATAAACAATTCCCTACAACAATTCCCGGAACAATAAGTAAATTAATTTTACATGGAATCTTATTTTTCACCTTAGCAACGCCACCATCATACAGACATGAATGTAACGAGAGTAACGACTGTACTAAATGCCCTGCATATCAAGTTGGCCAATGCACCCTCAACCAATCTACCTGCTCTGGTATGTGTAGAAAGTAATACGGACAAATAAGACTGGATTTCTAATGATACATTCAATAAATAGGACAAATAGAGAAATCTCGATTGTATAAAAACTGAATTGGAATATGTGTGTAAACAAATTAATTTTGCAGAAAGATTTTTTTAAGAAGGCGATTATCATTTTAAGAATATTGGAATCCTCTCATATTTTTGCATTATATGAAAATGAATGAAATGCTAAAGAGTCAAGAAGACACTTTCACTGAGTGATGGTTTGATCAGCGTTTCATTCGATCGTTTTAATTTAGAAGCAAGGTCATATTAATTCATTACATTTTTCAATGACATTAAGCATAAACATTACTTTAACAAATCATTTGATGCCTATGTTTTATTTTAAAAACTTAATCAATTTTCTATTTGCATGAATTTATTCTACCGCAAAGGGTCTATCAGTTGAAAATACCAAATCGACATAAACAAATGAACAAAAATAAATATTGCCTAATACGATTTTTTTCTATTTTTCTACGGATTATTATTTTTTTTTTATATGTTTCTCATATTTAATTTTTTTTTTTTTTGCATTTTTATGTACATCTATCTTTGATTGTTAAAAATTCGGAACTTAATTTATTGTTCAGTAGTAATTTTTGAGAAGCAGAAAAGGAGATATTTTCATATGTTGCCATTCCGCCGAATATACATGTATAGTCCCTGCTTGTTATCAAACAGAGTTCTCAAAAATGAGAAAAGAAGATTAATGTGATATATTAAATCCATTATATCTTACTATCCATGCAAGTATATTTGAACATTTCATATAGTCAAAAGTCAGACAAGAATTCCATCTTAACTAGCTTTTTCATATATTTTATATTGTAAAAAAGAAGTGTTAAAGTACGATGTATTGACAAATATATGTAAACATATTAATAGCACGCGCAAGACATGTTCAATTTGAAACATTATAAATTTAGCTCGTCAAAAAGTTTGTCTATTGTTGGATTAGCTTTAAACTTTTTTGCCAATTTAACTCTAGGTTTGAAATGTTGATATATTATGGTGTAAGAGTAGGAATGCCAGATATATGGGGGAAGTGCCAAAGTTTTCTTTTTTACCGTTTTGTTTTTAAGGAAATAGTGATTCTAGCATAATTTCTTTCTATAGCCGATAAGGGTGTGTCTTTACAACAATGATTGTCTGTTCAAACTTGTGGAAGTAATTGGTATTCAGTATGTGCAAACCTAGATGGCCACTCTCGATGTCTATGTGAACGTACAGATATTTCGAAGCAGTAAACAATTCATTAAAGGTTTTTCTTAAAAGAGTCTTTATTTCACTTTAGCATTTTCAAATTTTAACAAAATGTGAGAGAAGAGACTGTACTAAATGTTCTGATAATAAAATTGGACAGTGTAAAAGCAAGCAATGTACTCTTATATGGTATGTTTTTGAATAATCAAATAAGCTAGAAAAATATGGGTAATGGGTAGACAAGAAAAACCCCTTAAAAGATAAAATGATTTTATATTTACTGATCACACAGGTATTTGAGGTTTCCCTTATCAATACATAGACATTATACGGCCACATTTTTTTTCGCGGAAATTTGTCCAAGCGTCATCATATAAATGTAAGGCATAAATTGACAATTTGAAATAAGAATTTTTGATACCTTCAAGAATATTTAATGTATAGTGTCATCGTGCAGCTCTTACTTAACCCTGTGCCCAGAGAGATCTACATTACGTGTGTCACTAGCTGAAGTTATTTAATTTTGTTTAATTTTAGCTCAGAGATTGTGATATATGGTTTTTTTCCTTCCCGACCTTCAAAATTTTTCTACTAAATTTAGAGCTTTTTTTAAAAAAAAAACATTTCATTTAATAATTTTTTAAATGTGAAACTGACATGCTACGTTAGATAAAACATTCATAAATGCATACATATTTTTGCATATATTTTCCCTATTTTTCAAAGTGCAAAAAACAAAATAATTCAACTAATTCTGATTTAAAATTGATCTTTTTTAAATTGAATGATTTCTAAACAAAAATATATTATGATCATAGTTTTCTTTCTCATCAAACTTTTTTTAAATGTTTTCATTTTCATGATTTTTCAACAACAGAAACAACAATATTTAATCAGGAAGTCTCACCTTTACAAAAAAAAGAATTCAAAGTAAATATTGAGCAAAATGTTCACAAATACACACCTGTAAAAACCTCACCAGTTACTCCAGTAAAGCCGGATTTTTTTACAATTTCAGTCATATCCACCTCATTCTTATCAACTAAAAATTGACAACAACAACAGACCAAAATTAAAAGATTTTATTTCAATATTTCGAAATAGCTGCAGTTAAAACATCAAAAGTGCTTTAAAAACACGTTTCCTTCCAGTCATATGATAAAAATTATCATATTTACAGTGAGAAAAAAAGCATTTATTGGCTAACTGAAGAAAAAGACGTTCTTCTGAAAATATAAATAATAACGAAATGACTTTCTTTCTTTTAAGATGAGGAAATGCATTACACTTTTAAAAATCAAATATCAAAAACTCTCTATAGTATACCTCAGCAACCAAAGTCAAATCTGCATTTCTCAGCATTGCAATTGCATTTACTTTTGCAAGCTTTACCATACAGTGGGTATACACATCTTTCCTTGCAGTTTTCCCCAAAATATCCAATTTTGCACTCTGGTTTCAAAAATAAAACTTAAATGTCCATACATAATTATAATAAAATCGTCAATTTGATGTTTATATTTAAAATAAAAGTACGTTCTCAATTCCAATTACATACACCTTTTTTACCTGTACAAGTATTAGTTGATCTATCAATTTCATAGCCATCACAACAACATGTAGTGTATCTTAATGATAGATATCGAAAATGATTATTTTATTTTGAAAATAAAATATCAAGGTAGTACATAATTAAATGTACTAGGATGCATTACCTCTTTACATGTATATGTAATTAGAAAAAAGAAATCATCCGCATATTTCTTTTTTGTCCACATTTTTTGAAATATGCCGTATCAGTCCCTGAGGCTGTAAGATGATTGTAAAATCAGACTTTACTCTTTAGAATATGCATGATTTAAAAATTATCTGTTGCAATTTTGTGTGCTGATTTTATAATAATAACTATTTTGTTGATAAAATTCAGCAATTTATATTGATATAAGTATAATATTTAAGTAAAAATGTTATAAAGAGGTAGAATATAAGTAGCAAGAGATTTGAATATTATCAGGTTTTCTGCCAGAATGTTACACTTACAGTTCTCTTTAGATAAAATTTGGGAATCAATTTAATTTTAATAAAAAAAATAAAAAGCATGATTGAAAAGTAACCTAGACTAAAATGTTTCAAAACGAGGAACATAAGACCGACAGATCTTAGGTTTAAGATAACTTTTGGCGATTTAATTCTGTATTAATGCAAAAAAAAAAAATACAGAACAAAGCGAATCAGTACATGACATCACAAAATTTGACCTATGACCTCTAGATATTTTATGCTTAAGTGGGCTGTTCGCAAATTATTGAGACATTGTGTATATCATTCGTTCTAATGAACGTCTTTCCGTGATATTTCGCATATACGTTTGACAAACACTAAGAATTCGTGAAGGCAAAACATATTTTACAAATATTAAATTCCTTATCTTCAGTGATCTATGAATGTGTCAATGGTAACGGAGAAACCAGGCGCAATCACTAAATCAGATATTTCAAATATGTAACAACAACGTTCAAACCCCTTTTGGACCCATAATAAAGTCGGTAATAAATCAATTTATGTTTATAATTTGTCAATTTTATTTTGACTGCATGTTGTGTTAGTTTGTTAGAATTCTGATCAGAAATACAGAGATCATTAAATAAAATCAGGCGCAATCAAGAATTCTGATAACGAAGAAAAGATGAATTTTGACGTAAAGGCGGAGCAACGAGAGACTTATAATTTTGTGTAGCGCTAAAACTCTTTTCCAGACTGACCAACCCGATCAAACAATAACAAGAATACTGCAAAACATGTTAAAAGATTTTTATTTCATTGGTACATATTTTTTCAGACCAATGATTCAACCACAGTAAAATAAAAAGCTCCGGACGACTATCAATTTTGACCTAAGAGGATCAATAGCGTTGACCCGCGGTGCGTAAATCGGCACCGCATGATGCAAAGTCATCCTGCATATATGACAAATAAAAAGTTAACACTGATGAAGCAAAAGCACATATTTTCAAAAAATCGTTTAAGAAAAGATAAAGTTTGATTTTTGCAATACTATACATGATAACGAAGAAAAAAAGCAAACACCTCCCGATTGTTTCACATGCTAAACATCTCCGATTGAAATAAAATTAAAACGACGTAGCGATGCTGCTCCAGGTTGATAAACATTTGCATGTTTATAATTTCACCAGAACTTATCTAATTATCCCATGAATTAGAAATTTTGCATATTTGTTTTATTCTTTCATTCTAAAATGTTGACAAATTTTCCTTAATTTATCTCTGCTCTTTATAGAGTTACAGTAAATGTCTCAATAATTTCCGAACAATATGTTGTTTTTCGTAATTTCTACAATAAAAATATTTTTTAATGTTTTAAAGAATTGGATGTTTTTCCCTATGTTTTGACCGAATATGTATTTAAAACTGCGCTCTCTGAACGATCAATTTTCAATCCGAGGCAGTCTACTGACAATTGAGATACAAACTTCAAATAACCTCGTTCAAAGTCAGCTTTTGGTCATTTCGACGGTCGTCATCATATCCTTTTAAGCAAACACCTTTTATGGGGTGAAAATTGACAGCCAAAATTTCTACCATCTGTTCGACATCTCATGCTCAATTTGACTGAAGATCCGAATCATCTTGAGTCTTTTGTACATATATTTTTTAAAGTATAATTTTTCCGAGTTCTAACATTTTAACATATTATTTAACTTCTGACGTCAAAAAAATTATCATTATTTAAGGAATGAAGCTTATTTCAACTTATATTATACGATATAACATAACTTGGGGCAGTTTACGCTTTATAAACCGCGAAACGGTTTATAAGAAAACGTAAACTGCCCCAAGTTTTGTTATATCGTATAATATAAGTTGAAATAAACTTCATTCCTTATGATTTAATTTCAGTGTAGACAATGAGACAATTTTCCCTCCAGAATAAGGTTCCACACTGATTAAAATTTAAAAGTACTGTCAAGCGGAGTAATACGTTTTTTGACGTAACTCATTGTGACGTAGGCAAGTTATGTTATACAAAACGGAAAAAATCTTTTATCCAATTAAATGACGTGTCACAAGTAGAATTAAATTATTTCAAATAAAAACACTTAAGACTGAATGTTTTAATGGATATTTGAAAAATATTTACAAATTATCACATTTGCAATAGCAGAAACATCGACATCTACTTCTTCAACAACACCAACATCGCCGGATACAAATACAGGTAAGTTTCCTCATTCAAGTATTTTCTCATTTAACTTCAAACAATAATGTTTATGTGATGTTATATATATGACATGAAAATAATAACCAGCACACTAGTGTATGTTTTTGTATGTTGTTGAACGTCCCTCTAAAGAATTTTCACTCATATGGAAACGCCACCATTTGCCTGTAGAGCTGCATTTTTTTTTATCTATATATGCTCGGCACTAACAGCTATTGAGCAGTGAGGGAATGTTTTCTTGCCAATAAAACGGGACCTCGTTTTATACAGTGAGATTCGAACAGGCAACGTAAGGGTTAGCGTCTTATTTTGTGACTTTCAAAGCAAATGCTCTAATCAATGCTTCCTACGAGCGACTTAGATATGTTATGCTAGTGTTCAATGTATAAATAAAACCATAACGCTACAGATCTGCAGCTAAACAGACGTCTACGGCTAACTACGTACATGTACCTTGTTTGTTTCAGCTATCCCTCTATACATGTATTTATAAGAAAATCTAAGAAGTTATTTATAAATGTAATTTATGAATTGCTTTGATTTTATCCCAAGATTCTTGCTTTACTAATAACATTTTTCCATCCTGCATTCGGGGCTCTGCATTCCGTGTGCAACTTGCTTTGTCAGAACAGGATATGAAATGCGCTCTATAAACTCCTGACCGTAACGGTTTAAAGTCGACTTCTGTGATGCCAAAAAAAAATAATGCGTATTTTAAAAAAAAAAAAATCCGAGGCAGTGCACTGAAATTTGAGCTACAGAATTCAAATAACCTCTTTAAACGTCAGCTTTTGGTCTATTCGACGGTCGTCATTATGACCTTTTAAGCAAATACCTTTTATGTTATTTAATTTTATTGTGTTTGTTATTATTTTATGATATTTGAAAAATATTTACAAATTATCGCATTTGCAATGGCAGAAACATCGACATCTACTTCTTCAACCACAACAACAACTGTAGGTTAGTTTCTTCATTCAAGTATTTCTCATTCGGCTTCAAACAATAAAGTAAATGTGATGCACTATGACATGCTCATCGTTAACAGTATACTTGTGTATGTGTTTGTATGTTGTTAAATATCCCTCAAAAGAATTTTTCACTCATATGGAGACGCCACCACTTGTCTGTAAAGCTGAAATTGTTTGGTTCTATGCTGGACGCTGCCAACTATTGAGCTGTAAAGTTTTTTCTTGCCAATGAAATGGGACCTCAGTGTATACGGTTTCATCCGAAGGACCAGTCTATCTACACGTCCAACAGTGGGATTCGAACCGGCGATGGAAGGATCAATGCGACTCGAGAGCAGACCCGTTCACAACAGCTCAACGCGGGCTATGGTTAAAATTTTGAGGTTTCATTTCTGATAAGTTTCCCTGCAAAATTTACTCACCATATGTTTTAATCATAATATCTGAAAAAGTAAGTGAAGCTAGAATTCAGGGTACATGTATGTACTTATCAAAGAATTCAATTAATTAAATGAGCAAAGTATGCTCAGAAATTCTCAGAAACAAATTCTTGCCTGGAAAGTGACAAAAATTTTTGACAATAAGATTATATAAGTAGTCACGTAGCCAAAAATGTGGTGTCCAAATTGTTGGTAACGAATTGTTTTCTGGCAAAGATAGCAACTTTTAATTGATATCAAGTTGATGAATGAAATTAATTGCATTGTCAAGTAACCAAAAGCTCATTGTAAAATCAGTTTGAGGGATAAAACCAATTGCCAATTGTTTAACAAAGTAGCTATAGTATCTCCATACTCAAGTGGCAAGAATAACCCAGTGCCTTTTGAATAGCCGAGTGGCAGTTAGTACCAGTATAGTTTCTGTAGCTAAGTGGGAGGTTTGTCTGTATTTATTGATAAAATAATACACTAGACAAGTGTCTATCATAATATTGATTTGCATTCGTTTTTATCCTAGTAGACTTGGCCATTTTAAATTATGATCCCAAGGAAATTCTTTAAGGGGTACCATACATATCAACATGATATTATTAGAATGTTCGCGAGCGAATGTTCTCTCTTTCGATATATTACACTAACGTTTTCCACCTTGAGTTCCTTCCTTTCTTATTTCAGTTCCAACCACGGCACCAGGTATTTATATGTATCATAATTATTATGCTCAATATTTATTTCAAGAATTGCCTTACCTACGACTCGTATTACCGGTATTTTTTTTACAAATGCTTTGAAATGTTTTTCATGTACTAATAGGATGCATTGGTAATCAAAAACATAACAGTGACAGCAAATATATACATAATCATAATGTAGATTTATTGACAGGTTCGGTACAAACATGCGTTTTATGACCCAAGAACCGGACTGTTCAGTTTGACGTTTCTGCAAAAGGTCGAGAACGCAGTTGAACATGTTCTTTTTAAAAATAATTTTTCGACTTTTTAAAATTTATATTGCGATAAATTATATGTTTGCGTTGTTTGAAAAAATAAAGTTGCTTTTCCAAGTGTGTTAATATCGACCATATTAACACACTTTTTAAAAAAAATGTATACTGTTTGAGCAACAAATTTGCAAATCTTAGGAATGATAAATAAATGAACCTGTTTGATAACTTTTCGTTATAAGGTCACTTCTGGATGTGAACATGAGCGATTTTGATTTAACCATACTTTGAAAATTCCTTCTCTCTTAAATGTTTTACTACAGTAGTTATTGTTTTCCAGTTTGCATGCATTTCATGTCAGCTAAAATTTATTGAAAGTTTTCAACGTCATGCCAGTACGTAATGCAAATACATATATTTTGGGTGTAACATAGGCATCGGTAAGGGGGGTCGGGTGGGGGTTAAGCGCACACAGACGTTTTGCAAAGATATACATAATATAGGAATTGAAAATTGTGACTTATCATTAGGGGGCTCAATTTTCTACCAACAGCTATGTAAAAGAAAAAAGAGTTGCATCTGAGACCTTCTACTCGTCTTCTCTCTGTTCTTAATGATGGAAATCAATGTATGAAAATGAAAAAAGTTTTCCGAAAGATATTACAAATTAATTTTCTAAATTTCTAAAATCTAAGTATAGAATTTTCTGTTCTTTACTTGTTACAAGTGCATTTAAGTGACAATACGGCGCATATGTTCAAAAACAGACTTGTTAAAATTTTCCTATAGGATTTGGAATTTTTTCATACACATTAAATACAATGTATATACACTTTCAGAAAATTACAAATTTCATAAGTAAATAATTATGATCATTTCATTTCTTATAT
>NW_026939611.1:0-9303 GCF_032062105.1 Saccostrea cuccullata | reverse complement strand
ACCTATCAGTTGCAAAATCAGTTAAAAAATCAGTGATATCAAACTGTAATTACGTTTTTATACCTATATTTTCTTAATTTTGTTTAATTTTAATAATTAAGCGAAAAAAGTTGCATTAAAACCGTAAATACGCTTCATTTTACTATGATGCGCGAAATATTGCACAATGGAAACTATAGTCGGCCCCCTTGAGAGGTGTTTGTTCGTTTCGTTTTTTAGTACTTTAAATGATGTAACTTCTAACTCACTTCACAATATCACAAATTTTTTTTTTCCCAAAAGCTCGACCATGATTCCGTCAAAAAGAAATACTTTAAATCATTCATGCAGTTTTCATTTCCATTCAATAGAATAGTCCAGGAAAAGAGTGCAAAAATTTACACGTGACATTTTGGCGTGAAATATTGTGTACCCCTTACATAAAGACAAATGGACTAATCCAGTAGTATAGAAACGCAAAAAAAAGGTAAAAGGACATGTCCGTAAAAAATCGCATAAAAAAAATAGCTGCTAGCAAAGAGCTAAAGGAAATAAATACATCAATGTATTGTATCAGCAATATATGGTTATTTGTCTGCTAACTGTAATTGCTGAAACGCATGTCACAAAATCCGATGATAATCAGCATGCACAAAATTTTGCTGGCTAACTATGACCTCTTAGCTTCGCACATAGGAAATATTGATCCTTAGTAGTGCCTGACGCCGTGACGTCAGGCAATAATGGTAAGCATGTACCGGTAGATGTGTTGAAAAGATCCATTTTTTATTATCTATTAAATAGCAACTACCCACTAAATACAAGGGCACTAACAATATATAAAATTTGTGCAATCAATGTGATCCTTCAGATTTGTACTTGAATGCTTTCCCTTTAGTAAGTGCATTACTCTTGTTATATTTTTTATATACTTCCATTAAATTGAGAAGTTCAACTCATGCAGAAAAATTATTTTACAAGTAGTCTATAGGACTACATGTCTATTATTCCTTCATTCTATGCGTTCTTTCTCCATATCATTTAGTGTATAGAAAACATCTCATTTGGGATCTTACTTCCTGGGCTTTGTGTGCATCACTCTCATTCATTCATTGTTTGTTAACAGCTCAGAAAAGGAAGATTCGGTGGCGGAGATTGGTTTGTATTTATATATCCTGAAAATGTTTGCCCCAAATTTATTTTTCTCTCATTATATCTTCATTTCAAAGCAGATTTAAAAAAGGGGCTACTTTCAGAAAAGTGAGAATTAAAATTGTGGAGAAATTTGTTTAAAGCAGAAGCACTGACATAACATGGGGTGAAAATTTTCATACTTTACAGTAGTTGTTTAAATTTCTTTATTTACACATGAGTTTGTAGTACATGTTATTGTAAAATTTTGAGATTTTATGTTGTTACCAATTGAATTTGAAACTGCATGGAAGATTCATTTTACTCTGGATACTAATGTTTTACACATTTACATTTTACATCTTTGTATTCATATTTTTTAATATTGTCTTTATATAGCATTTATATGTGAACTATATTTTGTAAATTTCATATTGGTTTGAAAGACTAACAGTATTTTTCATTTTCAAGAATTAGATTTAATTTTAATTTTAATTTCCTAATTTACAGTAAGAGAGAGGACCAGGATGTAGTTGTAGAGTGTGAGATTTCACCTCTTTTTCCTATGCTGGAGAGGTAAGTGTACAGTGTAACACACTAGTTAATGTGGCTCACTAGCTTCATATATTTTGGTTTGTGCCTCTGGTAATGCTGGGGGTTTTTTAATATTTGTGGATGTTTTAGGGTCTGAAGAAGTTGGTGGAGGAAAACCCTTCCACTCCTGTTTACTTGGACCAGGACTACACCATGGAGGAACCAGAGATAGTGGAGGGGGAGTGGTAGTCTGATGATACAGCTGTTATAGTCCTACATATATTACATGACCTTGACATTATACCAATAGTCATGCATTACTGTAACAACAGTTCATTGGGAACATACTTAAGACATGCTGCATTCTTTTACTGTACCGGTAAATTGTTTTGTTTTTTAATAGATTAGTGCTTTTCTTTTTTTTTTATGTGCAAATTAATGGCAGCTATTGTGCATTAATTATTATGTGGATAACCATCTAGTATGAAGAAACCAATCTTAAGTTTATTTTCTGTGATAAAAATGGTTCTATATTTTTCTGTTTATTTACCAAACATTTCCTTAAATTGCTGTTCCAGAAAATGAAGGAGCCAGAGTCCTAGTATCCTATAAATTCCTGTATCCACACAAATAGATGACCTTTTTTTTCTCTAAATCTTTTCTCATAGAACATAATTATGTACCATTCATCACATCAAATGTAAAAAAAAATGGATTTAAAATATACCAATAAACATTTTTTTTTCTTTATTTGAAAAGCCAGGGGGGGGGGGGGGGAAATCAACGGAATCTTTATGCTGATGTAAAAAAGGTATCTTGACTCATCTCTAGAATTACAAGAAATATTTCGACCAGTTATATTTATCAAGGATGTCCCATTACACTGTGTAACACTGGTGAAACCATGAACCATACTGAGATCTGACAGGGAAACCCCATCTCGAGATCATTCCAGTGATTACGGTATAAAATGATCCTGTGCCATTCAAGTTTTACTGTCATAACTTTTATTGACACGTGTGAGGGAAATAACTAGAATTACTAAACATGGTGATACAAGTTTTTGTGGTGTGACTTGACTGTCTATTGAAATAATTTACAAAGAATACATCTTGTCAGATGGCATGCAATTTAATTCACCATCATATGTACAGCATTGCATTCCCAACAAGAGGCCCATGGGCCTTATATACCTGAGCATCATGCAACAACTTTCAAATGATTGAATTTGGTTCATGTTTTAAGCCAGATGCTATGGCATTCATTTTTTTGAAAGAGGCACCATTGATTATCATAACTATACACTTAGCAATTGCTTAGATTGTTTACTTGTTTACTTAATACCCATAAGCATGTCAACTAATCAGTAATATTCAGCAATAATCAGGAGTTCCCTTACCACACATGAACCCCTGCCCCTAGGTTAACATTTTTTTTTTTAAAAGGCACACTTGCTTATCAAAAATGTTCAATTAACACCAAGGAGCAGATTTCAAACAATTCACTTTCAGTATATAGAATAAACCCCCCCCCCCCCCCCCCCCCCCCCCCCCTCAGTATCCCTGACCCGGGGGCCTTGAAATTTACAATTCTGAAAGAAGAGCCCTTGCACATCATAACTATATAAATAGTTCATCTGCTTATAACCCAGGAGTAGAGAAAAAGATTTTCATAGATGTAATGTATTATCACCATATAATCATGATAGAGCCACACCCTAACACCATAATCCCTGACTCTGGGCCATAAAATTCACAATTTTGGTAGATGCATTCTTACTAATCATAACTATGTCCTTAATTAGTTTATTATACCCCCCGCTTGAAAAGTGGGAGGGTATATAGTAATCGGTATTTCCGTCCATCCGTCCGTCCGTCTGTACGTCCATCCGTCTGTCCATCCGTCTGTTACGCTTTGGGGTACCCATCTCTTATCCGCAACTCCTGTCAAACCACTGAATGAAATTTGATGAAACTTTCACAGAATCTTTATTACATATTGCCTTTGTGCACCTCCTATTTTACTTTTTGATCTGACATATAATTTGGATCTTCCAGAGGAAAACATGGATACTGCCATTATATTCATATGGGAGGCGGGGGGAATTATTTAGTGAGCTCATTGCTCACAGTACCTCTAGTTTAATACCTAGGAGTGGAGAAGAAGCTTTTCAAAGAATAAATGCATTTTCACTGTATAATCAATAAGCCCCTTCTTAACACCAGAACCCCTGACCCTGGGGATAAAATTCACAAATTTTTGGTAGAGGCACTCTTGCTCATTATAACTATGCACTTAGTTAGTTTATTTAATACCTAGGAGCAGAGAAGAAGATTTTCAAAGATTTAATGCATTTTCACTATTTAATTAATAGAGCCCCACCCTAACACCAGAACCCTGACTCTGGGGCCATAAAATTCATAATTTTGGTAGAGGCACTCTTGCTCATCATAACTATGTACTTAATAATTAGTTTTTTAAGGTACATTGATATTCTGATAAGAGAGATAACTCTTAATGACACAAATGTCTATTATTCCTTTATAAATTTGTCAAGTTTAAGTGCCTTTTTTGTCAAATTTGCCCCGCAAGCCATGCTATAATTGTTTGTATTTTATTCGAATATACATTGCCTTTGGAAAATCATAAAAGTTAAAGAAATATTTTATATGAGTTAGCAGAGGGTTTATGAACCTTATATAGGAACAAGAAGAAGATTTTCAAAGAAATAATGCATTTTCACTATATAATCAATAGAGCCCCACCCTAACACCAGAACCCCTACCCTGGGCCATAAAATTAAATTTTGGTAGAATTTGCTCATCATAACTATATACTAATTTAGTTTATTTAATACCTAGGAACAGAGAAGAAGATTTTCAAAGATTTAATGCATTTTCACTATATAATCAATAGAGCCCCACCCTAACACCAGAACCCCTGACCCTGGGGCCATAAAATTCACAATTTTGGTAGAGGCACTCTTGCTCACCATAACTATTACTTAATTAGTTTATTTAATACTCAGGAACAGAGAAGAAGATTTACAAAGATTTAATGCATTTTCACTATATAATCAATAGAGCCCCGCCCTAACACCAGAACCCCTGACCCTGGGGCCATAAAATTTACAATTTTGGTAGAGGCACTCTTGCTCGCCATAACTGTGTCCTTAATTAGTTTATTTAATACTTAGGAACAGAGAAGAAGATTTTCAAAGAAATAATGCATTTTCACTATATAATCAATAGAGCCCCGCCCTAACACCAGAACCCCTGACCCTGGGGCCATGAATTTCACAATTTTGGTAGAGGACTCATTGCTGATTACAAACATACCAACAGTTTGACTGCTTGATGTCCAGGAGTAAAGAAGAAGATTTTTAAAGATTGCACTAATTTTAGTGCTTTTTGCCCCACCCCCAGGCCCCAGGGGGGCAGGGACCATGAAATTCACAATTTTTGTTCCACTTCACCCATAGATGTTATATGCCAAATTTGGTTGAAATTGGTTCAATGGTTTCAGAGAAGAAGCTGAAAATGTTCAAATGTTAACGCACGACGGACGAAAACGGATAGCAATAGGTCACCTGAGTTTACTCAGGTGACCTAAAAATGCTGTCCTATGATTAAACATACTTCATTTTTTTTCATAATTGTGCTTAACTGAAATGAAATTTTACAACAGGTGATACTTTTTCTCAATGTTTTAATCACATGTACTTATATCTGAACAAAATGAATATCTTTCATATTACTCTTTTCATAATTACAGTTCTTCTTGTATCCTATTGATTTTTCTGTTCAATATGATGACATTTACATGTACATGCAGTGAACTCCATTGTGGAAATAAAAGAAGTATTAAAATTGTTCTTATTTTAATACATGTATAAGGATAAAATTACGTACGGTAGATAAAAGTTGCTGAAACAGTAAAAGTCTTCCAAATTGCACAACAAATACTGATTACTTTGATACCAATCAAGGATCCTTGCTATCTGCAAGCTTATTTTTTCCCCTTCCTTGAATTTAAGTGTCCAAATTCTTTCTCCAGTCTTGTAATTTCACCTGTTTTAAGAATTGTTCGCCACTTATCCTTCAGCTGTACGTTAGTTCGGGAGGTTTTCATGGCATCCTTGATTTGACTCCAGTTTCCAACACCAAAGATTTGTACACCCTGATAGAAGTCATTCACTTCCGCCTCCAGCCAGGGGTTCCTTAACTTCCCGGGCGAGGCCACGGCCTTACTTGACTTAGATGGGCTAGCTATCTTTGGAAGTTCCTCATTCAAAATCACTCTTGGGTTCATGTTTGTTTTTGCTTGTATCCTTGTTGCCAATGACTTTCTCCTGTTTTCTTGTGAATCCGAGATTTCAGCAATTTTCCTCCTTTAATAGAAATAAATATACTTGTACACATACTTTTCCCCACATGGGATTAATATATGCAGTCACAAAAAATCTGTGTGAATTTGTCACAGTATATATACAAGGGTCATTCAAAAGTAATGCAAAATGCTATCATAAAAAAAGAAGGCAGAAGAATTTTTTTTTTTATTATATATGTATTTTAACCCCTACAAGTATTCCATGTTAACTTTTTTTTGTCTATGTACCCATATCAAAACACTTCAGGATACTGTTTTTAGGGATGCCAAAATTGATGAATAGTATTCGATCACCATGACATACATAAAATTGTAAATTCTTCCTTTGATTGTTGAATGACATCTAATGAATACAGAGGCTAAGCTCCGTAAATGTTCCTTCAAATGAATGCTTTTTTCCAAAAACACTGTTGGACAAAAGAAAATTAACCTTGAGACTAGTATTTGGACTTCCCTCAAAGAAAAAGTGAACTTGTTGAAATTTTAACATAAACACTGATGGTTCTTCATGTAGGTTCATGTTATAAACCTCAACTAAAGAGAAAACTTGTGTAAGACATGTCTGGAGTTCTAGATTCTCTTTGATAAGACATTCCACTTTTTAGCTCACCTGAGCCGAAGGCTCAAGTGAGCTTTTCTGATCACATTTTGTCCGTCGTCCTGTCTGTCTGTAAACTTTTCACATTTTCGACTTCTTCTCAAGAACCACTGGGCCAATTTTTAACAAACTTGGTACAAAGCATTCTTAAGTAAAGGGAATTTTGAATTGTTAAAGTAAAGGGCCAAGATCCCTCACAAGGGGAGATAATAAAGAAAAGACAAAAATAGGGTGGGGTCATTAAAAAATCTTCTTCTCAAGAACCACTGGGCCAATAAGGCTGAAACTTATGTGGAGGCACCTTTGGATAGTGTAGATTCTAAATTGTTCAAATCATGACCCCTGGGGGTTGGGCTGGGCCACAATGGGGAATCAAAGTTTTACATAGAAATATATAGGAAAAATCTTTAAAAATCTTCTTCTCAAGAACCACAGGGCCAGAAAAGCTGAAACTGATGTGGAAGCACCCTGGGGTAGTGTAGATTCTAATTTGTTCAAATCATGACTCCCTGGGGGTAGGGCGGGGCCACAATGGTGAATCAAAGTTTTACATAAAAAATATACTAGGAAAAATCTTTGAAAATCTTCTTCTCAAGAACCACTGGGCCTGGAAAGCTGAAACTCATGTGGAAGCATTGTGGGGTAGTGTAGATTCTAAATTGTTCAAATCATAACCCTTAGGGGTTGGGCGGGGCCACAATGGTGAATCAAAGTTTTACATAGAAATATATAGGAAAAATCTTTGAAAATCTTCTTCTCAAGAACCACTGGGCCAGAAAAGCTGAAACTCATGTGGAAGCACCCTGGGGTAGTGTAGATTCTAAATTGTTCAAATCATAACCCCCAGGGGTAGGGCGGGGCCACAATGGGGAATCAAAGATTTCGTGAATGTGTAGGAAAAATCTTGAAAATCTTCTTCTCAGACCACTGGGCCAGAAAAAGCTGAAACTCATGTGGAAGCGTTGTGGGGTAGTGTAGATTCTAAATTGTTCAAATCATGACCCCCGGGGGTTGGGCGGGGCCACAATGGTGAATCAAAGTTTTACATAGAAATATATAGGAAAAAATCTTTGAAAATCTTCTTCTCAAGAACCACAGGGCCAGAAAAGCTGAAACTCATGTGGAAGCACCCTGGGGTAGTGAAGATTCTAAATTGTTCAAATCATGAACCCCGAGGGAAGGGCGGGGCCACAATGGGGAATAAAAGTTTTACATAGAAATATATTGAAAAAATCTTTGAAAATCTTCTTTTCAAGAACCACTGGGCCAGAAAAGCTGAAACTCATGTGGAAGCATTGTGGGGTAGTGTAGATTCTAAATTGTTCAAATCATGACCCCCGGGGGTTGGGCGGGGCCACAATGGTGAATCAAAGTTTTACATAGAAATACATAGGAAAAATCTTTGAAAATCTTCTTCTCAAGAACCACTGGGCCAGAAAAGCTGAAACTCATGTGGAAGCATTGTGGGGTAGTGTAGATTCTAAATTGTTCAAATCATGACCCCAGGGGGTAGGGCGGGGCCACAATATGTATTACAAGGGGGAAATCTGTTAAAGAACAATATGACAAAATATTCTCAGGTGAGCGATGTGGCCCATGGGCCTCTTGTTTTGTTCTTTCATGCAATAAGTGCACCAATATGTTGACAACCATCTCCGAAGTTTATCGCTCTTTCTTTAAGTTTTATAATAAACACTTATTTTGTAATTATATACTAGTGACATATATAATGCTTGTTATGCCCCCGTAAACGAAGTTTCGGGGGTATATAGTATTTGTCGTGTCCGTCCGTCTGTCTAGCTGTCTGTCCGTCTCTCTGTCTGTCTGTCTCTCTGTCTGCAAAAACTTTCAACTTGCTCATAACTTTTGATTTAGTGGAGCTATGACCTTCATATTTCACAAGTGTATTCTATGTGACAGGACCTTTCTTTGGGTACCACCAAATTTGACCTTGACCTTGGAGTTTGACCCACCATGACCATTTGACCTTGATCTTGGAGATTTCCTTACTTATGAAAAAAATTTAACCTTGGCCATAACTTTTGAACGGTAAAGGATAGGGCTTTCATACTTCACATATATAATCCTTGTGAAAAGACCCACTGGATACCAAGAACTTTGACCCTTCGACCTTGGAGTTTGACCTATTTTTAAAAAACAAATCTTGACCATAACTTTTAGAAGGTTAAGGCGAGTGCTTTTATACTTTACATATTTAATCCTTGTGACAAAACCTTTTATTTGATAGCAAGACCTTTGACCCTTGACCTTGGCATTTGACCTACTTTTTAAAAATTTTAACCCTGGCCATAACTTCTGAACGGTTAGGACTAGGGCTTCCATACTTTACATTTGTAATTATTTTTGACAAGACCTTTCATATGATACCAATTACTTTGACTTTGACCTTGGAGATTTTCGTACTTATGAAAAAAACTTTAAACTTGGCTGTAACTTTTGAACACTAAGGGCTAGTGATCCCATACTTCACATATGTAATCCTTGTGAAAAGACCCTTCAGTGTATACCAAGAACTTTGACCCTTCCACCTTGGAGTTTGACCTACCTTTAAAAAGCAAACTTTGACCATAACTTTTAAAGGACTAAGGCTAGTGCTTTCATACTTTACATATTTAAGCCTTGTGACAATACCTTTCACTTGATAGCAAGAC
>NW_026939610.1:0-9411 GCF_032062105.1 Saccostrea cuccullata | reverse complement strand
TATTTGGGAAAAATTTAAAAAGGGGTTGGGGGCCCCCCGGGGGGCCCAGGGGGGGAACCCCCCGGAATTGTTTAGAGATTTTGTAGGGTAAAAATGAGGTCTACCAATTAGACATATTTAAATTTTCTAGACGAAACTGTGATTTACGCTAACTTTGACAATTTTAGGGGGGGCGCCGGGTGCAACTGCGCCTCCCTTAAATCCGCCACTGTTTAGATTACCTGTCAGAATCCATTGTTATGTATTTTTAGTATAAGGAAATTAAGAATATAAACCTCTTGTTTACTTTAGAAGATGCAATATTTTTTATAGTTTTATGCTAAAAGATACAAGTTAATAAAAACAATGTTAGGTTATTTGTGTTACATAAATAAAAAAAAATTGAGCTGGTTCTCACCATTTTTACAAGCTGATTATTCGCCGGCGCTGTGGGAATCGTCTCGGGCACAGTCCACTGAATGCAACTATTAAATAATCAAAATAAGTGCTGAAAATGATCTTGAACATGCATTTAAAAATAAATATATACTATTACATTGTACAACATACTCTGTAAATGTTGAAGAGAGGAACACTAAAATTCCTGAATCGATCCCAAACGAGGAAATACGGGTTGAAATCCATCTTTATGAGAGATGTTTAGAAGTGTTAAATTATTATAACAAAATTGAAATAGCGCTTAGCCTTGCTCAAACGATTTCACTGCCAGGCATTTTATGTGTAGTGTCCTGACTAAGGAACAGTAGCAGAAGCAATTATTCATTCAAGGACAAATGTTAAAATATTTTGTAAATTGTACCTACCGCAGTACCGGGTCGTAAAATGTCTTCATCTTCTGTCAAAACAGAAATTCCATCCAAAGCTAGTCATGATTCTCCTTTTCGCGACACTCTCTTTCGAACTTTCCTTCTGTACAACATCAACATGACAAAAATTTAAATTTTGGCGCGATGTGTTGTTTAAATTAATTGCTTATCGAGCCCGACTTCATCCCGACGTAATTGTACTATTAGTCGACAGTTTTAGAGAAAAATCTAAGTTATATTCCATAGTTTTGAAAATCTACGTAAGGGTTAAATAATTAAAAATGAATAAATAAACAAAGAAATGAAAAATAAAATAAATAAATATTTTTTTAAACGCTTCAACATAAGTTTACATAGCAACATTGGTTCAACAATGTCGGGCCAACATTAAAAAGATGTCCATACTTCAACATTAAAAATAACAATGTTCAGGCACGTAGCAACAGGGGGGGTGGGGGGGGGCTGGGCCTATAGTGAAATCAAGGAAAAATAGCAAAAAAATTGGAAGTGAAAGGAAGTTGGCCTTAAAAAAGTTGGCCACCACCCCCCCATTTTTTGCTTGTCAACTTTTTCAGGTAAGTAAAAAAAATTCTAGGGTTTCCCCCCCCCCCCCCCCGTTTTTAAACGATGCTACGTGCCTGATGTTGGCCCGACGTTGGAACAATGTCAGTGCACCAACTGTTGTAATTACTGTTGCTGATTTTGGTAAAATGCAATGCACCAACTGTTGTTTTTTCAATGTGGACCGATGTTAAAAATGCAATAACCACTTTTGAATACAATGTGACCGATGTTGGCCCAATTGTTCTGCCAACCGCGATATGTAGCCGACTCCCAACCATATGCCAACATCGGCCAAAGTCAGCTTGCTATCGGGGATTAGTCAAAGACAACCCTTCTTTTCGTTGGATTTTTTGCGCATTAACACTTGTGGTTGAAAAAAATTAATCGTAAGTTTGTAAAAAGTTTTTGGGCAAATTTACTGATAGTTAATTTTGATTCCTATCAAGAAGAAAAAATATTTAAAAAATTTTTAAAAGAGTTCCATCAAGTCTGTTTCTTTAAAACTTTTTCCTAAGGACAAAATTATGGAAATAGTGTGGATTTCCAATCATATTTGGAATTCAATGACAAACAAATTGACTAAGTTTATTTTGATTGGTCAATTTGAAGGCCCTTTACAATGTGTTACATTGTATTGCACCAGAGCATGCAGAGTGCAGTATCCTTCAATGATACTATTATTTAAACAAGTACAATTAGTTTACTTGTTGGGAAATTCCACCATCCACCCTCCAAAGACAGCCTATATATACATTTTTCCCTTGCACTGATTATAAGTAGTAAAATTTGCATAATGTAATCTGTGAAAAGTTCAAAACCAAATTATGGCCCTTTGAACAACGTTGATAAAATGATCTTTGCTCTCTGCTTTATATTATGCAAATGTTCAGTCAATGCTAAGGGGCCCAAGTTTGTAAACAAAAATTTAGAGAGTCATTTCCATCGTGATCAATTTTAAGCCATAGTGACTAACGGCAATGTCACTTGCAGAGTTTGGTTTTAGTGTGAGTTTATCTCACCAAACAAGCACTGCTACATTGGAAGCATAAAAAAAGCATGTTTGATTGTTCTGATTGGAAATCGGCGCTTTGCTTGACTAGTTCAAAACTTCATTCATTACTCCAACAAGACAGTTTACGGGGGGTTTTTTTTCCCACCGTTTTGTCTATCACAGCAACAAAATACACTTTATTTTAAAGTATTTTCAACTTATTCTTCATTAAATCATACTAAAACAATATTGACCAATATGTTTTGAAGACAGTAGTTGACAGAAGGTCAAGCAGTACAATGCAATGCGGGCAGCTATATTTTTATTTAAAAAAATTAAATTAGCGCAATTACCATATACCCAATAAGTTTTCGATATTAAAAAATCAACAAATGTAACTATTGTGTTGATATAACTCAGCTTTGAGTACTGTTATCAGATTAAATTCTTTTATCCTACCGGGTGCATATCTACACCACTCTCAAAATTTCTCTCACCAGTCAAACAAAAATTAATCTTAATACCTAAACTAGTCTTTCCCGACTTCATTTCTTCGGAGGTTTTCGCATCCCCAAACTAGTTGTTCCATGAAAAAAATAGAAATACATAACTTTCCCAAAAATCCTTCATATAATTTTTGATTGTCAATTTTGATTTAGATTAAAGAAAACATAAATTTAAAATTGTGAATCAAAAAGAAATCCCTGTCCAGTTCTTTTTAGAAAAGGAGTTTTTTTTTTTATATAGGAAATTTAAAAATGTTGATTTTTTTAATATATTTTAATTGAATTGGATTTTAAATTTTAAAGTTAAATTCAAAATTAATTAAATTTTATCAAGATAAACAAGTGAAAAAAAAAATCACATATCAGTCAAAGACAAGCCTTCTTTTCGTCTGGATGTTTTGTGCATACCAACACTTTCGGTTAGAAAAATCATCAATACGTAAGTTTGTCGAAAAGTCTTTGGACACAATTACTGATAGTTAATTTTGATTCCTATCAAAAAGAAAAATATTTAAGAAAATGTGGTTTAAAAAGATTTCCATCAATCTGTTCTTTAAAAGCTCTTTCCTAAGGACGAAATATATGGAAATAGTGGGGTTTTTTAATTTAATTTGGAATTCAATGACAAAAAAATTGACTAATTTATTTTGATTGGTCAATTTGCAAGGCCTTACAATGTGTTACATTGTATTGCACCAGAGCATGCAGAGTGCATACCCTTAATGAACATTTTTTAAACAAGTACAATTAGTTTATTTGTTAATTTCCCCCACCATCCACCCTCCAAAGACAGCCAAAACATTTTTCCCTTGCACGTTTAAAAGTAGTAAAATTTATAAGTAAGTCTGTGACAAAGTTGATAATCAAATTATGGTCCTTTGAACAACGTTGATAAAATGATCTTTGCTCTCTGCTTTATATTATGCAAATGTTAGTCAATGCTAACGGGCGGCAAGTTTGTAAACTATATAAGACTTCAGAGAGTCATTTCAATCGTGATCAAGTGTTAAAGCCATAGTGACTAACGGCAATGCATTGCAGAGTTTGGTTTTATGTATTTTATCTCCCCAAACAAGCACTGCTAATTGAAAGCAGTACACAAAAGCACGTTTGATTGTTCTGCATTGGAAATCGGCGCTTTGCTTGACTGAGTCTCAAAATCTTCATTCATTACTCCAACAAGACAGTTTATTGGGGGTTTTTTTCTCACCGTTTTGTCTATCACAGCAACAAAATACGACTTTATTTTAAAGTATTTTCAACTTATTCTTCATTAAATCATACTCAAACTAATATGTTTTGAATTGCATAGTTGACAAAGGTCAAGCAGTACAATGCAATGCAGTGCAGCTATATTTTTATTTAAAAGCAGATTGAATTAGCTTGCGAATCGATACATATCCCCAATAACTTTTCAAAAAAAAATAACAAATGTAACTATTGTTTTATAAAACTATTTGGTACTGTTATCAGATTAAATTCTTTTTCCTACCGGGTGCATATCTACACCACTCTCAAAATTTCTACTCATCAGTCAAACAAGAAAATTCAATCTTAATACCTAAACTAGTCATTTGACCGACTTCATTTCTTCTGGAGGTTTTCGCATCCCCAAACTAGTTGTTCGATGAAAAAAATAGTAGAATACATAACTTTACCGAAAAGTCCTTCAGTATAATTTTTGATTGTCAATTTTGATTTAGATTAAAGAAAACATAAAGTTAAGAATTGTGAATCAAAAAGAAATCCCTGTCCAGTCATTTTTAGTAAAAGAGATTTTTTTTTTCATATTAAAGAATCTAAAAATGTTGATTTTTTTCAATCAATATTTTAATTGAATTGGACTTTAATTCTAAAAGTTAAATTTAAAAGTTAAGTTAAATTCTTATCAAGATAAACAAGTGAAAAAAAAATCACATCCCAGATAGCAAGCTTACGTTGGCTCAATGTTGGGCCACCGTTGTAAGTTACGTTGGTCCAATGTCGGAAAATGTTGTTGGGCCAATTTAATTTTGCTCATCGGCGCAACGTGGCGCCGACATGTTGGCGCAGCGTTGGCCCAATGTCAGAGAACGATAATTCTGACGTTGGTCCAACGTTGGGCCACTGTTGTCACTTATGTTGGCCCAATGTCGGAAAAATTATATTGGGCCAATGTAATTTTGCTCATCAGTGCAACGTTGCACCGACATGTTGGCGCTACGTTGGCCCAATGTCATACAAAATTTACACTTGATGTTGGCCCAATGTAGGCCCAACGTATTTGTGCACCTACATGTAGGCGCTACATTGGCCCAATGTCAAACAATGATAATTCTTATGCTGGCCCAACATTTTTGTGCTAAAGGATATTTAGAAATCTATGGAATTCCATGGAATTATGGAAATATAAGAAATCCCAGGAAGATACAATGAAAACTGAAATAATGATAACATCACAATTTATCATCAAATCTATATTTTCAAAATTAAAAAATCGTTTCTTTTACAATGTGTTTTGAAACAAATATTACATATACACTTATAGATGTACAATGTAAGCAATTTTTTTCAAAGTATCTACTGATTGACATTTCTTTGGTACAAAAACAAACTATTTTTTTTAAATATGGCATTTGAGTTAATGACATTGGGAGAGGTCATTGCAGTTACAATGAACTTCCAGTTGCCCATGTACATTTACCGTACAAAGTTAATGAAAAGACTAGAGTGACAAACACATGTATTAAGTACAAAATATACACTACACAACTATATTAATAAAAAAGATCCCATAAAATCAACACATGCTATTTTCACCGAATATGCCAAAGATCCGCATTAGCTAGATCCGAAATTTCTCAAGTGTCTGCTTGAATCACTTCCTCACTGATATCCCATGAAATTCACAATAATAAATAAATAAACGATGGCGTTATGTTAAGAGGGTAGCCAAATAACTGGTCATGTAACAAACGGATTCACTTTAAGTAGGAAGGTTCCAGAAAGTTCAGTGTTGATCATTTCCATAGACACTTCAAACTTTGCTGGCACAATTTCTGACAGAAAAGATGACCATTAGGATGTATTATCATCAATATCTATCGCATATATAAACAAAAATATAATCTAAATAATAAAGAAGGCTCTACAAGACTGTAAAGACAATTGATTATTTCAACCTGACAGTTCAGTATAGTGTACAATAGAAATTCACTATCTTGCAGTGTTTTTATTTAGGCAAAATTAGAAAAGGGGTCTGGGGGCCGCCTAGTGGGGCCCAGGGGCGAAGCCCCCGGAAGCTCCTGGGTTCTAGAGATTTTGTAGGGTAAAAATGAGGTCTACCAATTAGACATATTTAAATTTTCTAGACGAAACTGTGATTTACGCTAACTTTGACAATTTTAGGGGGGGCGCCGGGTGCAACTGCGCTTCCTCTAAATCCGCCACTGTTTAGATTACCTGTCAGAATCCATTGTTATGTATTTTTAGTATAAGGAAATTAAGAATATAAACCTCTTGTTTACTTTAGAAGATGAATATTTTTTATAGTTTTATGCTAAAAGATACAAGTTAATAAAAACAATGTTAGGTTATTTGTGTTACATAAATAAAAAAAAATTTAGCTGGTTTTACCATTTTTACAAGTGATTATTCGCCGGCGCTGTGGGAATGTTCGGGCACAGTCCACTGAATGCAACTATTAAATAATCAAAATAAGTGCTGAAAATGATCTTGAACATGCATTTAAAAATAAATATATATTATTACATTGTACAACATACTTGTAAATGTTGAAGAGAGGAACACTAAAATTCCTGAATCGATCCCAAACGAGGAAATACGGGTTAAAACCATCTTTATGAGAGATGTTTAGAAGTGTTAAATTATTATAACAAAATTGAAATAGCGCTTAGCCTTGCTCAAACGATTTCACTGCCCGGCATTTTTTGTGTATGTCCTGACTAAGGAACAGTAGCAGAAGCAATTATTCATTCAAGGACAAATGTTAAAATATTTTGTAAATTGTACCTACCGCATACCGGGGGTAAAATGTCTTACTTCTGTCAAAAAAAATTCCATCCAAAGCTAGTCATGATTCTCCTTTTCGCGACACTCTCTTTCGAACTTTCCTTCTTACAAATAACTACACAAAATTTAAATTTTTGGGGCGATGTGTTGTTTAAATTAATTGTTATAGCCCCCCTTCATCCCCCCGTAATTGTACATTAGTGACGTTTTAGAGAAAAATCTAAGTTATATTCCATAGTTTTGAAAATCTACGTAAGGGTTAAATAATTAAAAATGAATAAATAAAAAAAGAAATGAAAAATAAAATAAATAAATATTTTTTTAAACGCTTCAACATAATTTACATAGCAACATTGGTTCAAAATGTCGGGCCAACTTTAAAAAAATGTCCATACTTAACATTAAAAATAACAATGTTCAGGCACGTAGCAACAGGGGGGGTGGGGGGGGGCTGGGCCTATAGTGAAATCAAGGAAAAATAGCAAAAAAATTGGAAGTGAAAGGAAGTTGGCCTTGAAAAAAGTTGGCCACCACCACCCCCATCCTTTTGCTTGTCAACTTTTTAGGTAATAAAAAAAATTTTGGGCCCCCCCCCCCCTTTTTAGAATGATGTACGGCCCATGTTGGCCCACGTTGGAACAATGTCAGTGCACCAACTGTTGTAATTACAAAGTTGGACTGATGTTTGGGACAATGTCAATGCACCAACTGTTGTAATTCAAGTGGACCATGTTGGAACAATGTCAATACACCGACTGTTGTAATACAATGTGGACCGGGTTTGGGCCCCAAAATCGTTTGCCAACCGCGATATGTAGCCGATCTACCAACCATATGCCAACATCGGCCAAACGTCAGCTTGCTATCTGGGATATCGTCAAAGACAAGCCTTCTTTTCGTTGGATGTTTTGCGCATTCCAACACTTGTCGGTTGATGAAAAATCATCAATACGTAAGTTTGTCGAAAAGTCTTTGGACACAATTACTGATAGTTAATTTTGATTCCTATCAAGAAGAACAAATATTTAAGAAAATGTGGATTAAAAGAGTTCCATCAAGTCTGTTTCTTTAAAAGCTCTTTCCTAAGGACGAAATATATGGAAATAGTGTGGATTTCCAATCATATTTGGAATTCAATGACGAAACAAATTGACTAAGTTTATTTTGATTGGTCAATTTGCAAGGCCTTACAATGTGTTACATTGTATTGCACCAGAGCATGCAGAGTGCAGTATCGCTCAATGATACTATTATTTAAACAAGTACAATTAGTTTACTTGTTGGGAATATTCCCCCACCATCCACCCTCCAAAGACAGCCTATATATACATTTTTCCCTTGCGACTGATTATAAGTAGTAAAATTTGCATAATGTAAGTCTGTGACAAAGTTCGATAACTCAAATTATGGCCCTTTGAACAACGTTGATAAAATGATCTTTGCTCTCTGCTTTATATTATGCAAATGTTCAGTCAATGCTAACGGGCGGCAAGTTTGTAAACTATATAAGACTTCAGAGAGTCATTTCCATCGTGATCAAGTGTTAAAGCCATAGTGACTAACGGCAATGTCACTTGCAGAGTTTGGTTTTAGTGTGAGTTTATCTCACCAAACAAGCACTGCTACATTGGAAGCAGTACACAAAAGCATGTTTGATTGTTCTGCATTGGAAATCGGCGCTTTGCTTGACTGAGTCTCAAAATCTTCATTCATTACTCCAACAAGACAGTTAATTGGGTTTTCTCCCCACCGTTTTGTCTATCACAGCAACAAAATACGACTTTATTTTAAAGTATTTTCAACTTATTCTTCATTAAATCATACTCAAACTAATATTGACCAAGTATGTTTTGAATTGACAGTAGTTGACAGAAGGTCAAGCAGTACAATGCAATGCAGTGCAGCTATATTTTTATTTAAAAGCAGATTGAATTAGCTTGCGAATCGATCACATATACCCAATAACTTTTCGATATTAAAAAATCAACAAATGTAACTATTGTGTTGATGATAACTCAGCTTTGAGTACTGTTATCAGATTAAATTTTTTTATCCTACCGGGTGCATATCTACACCACTCTCAAAATTTCTACTCATCAGTCAAACAAGAGAATTCAATCTTAATACCTAAACTAGTCATTAGACCGACTTCATTTCTTCTGGAGGTTTTCGCATCCCCAAACTAGTTGTTCGATGAAAAAAATAGAAATACATAACTTTACCGAAAAGTCCTTCGATATAATTTTTGATTGTCAATTTTGATTTAGATTAAAGAAAACATAAAGTTAAGAATTGTGAATCAAAAAGAAATCCCTGTCCAGTCTTTTTTAGTAAAAGAGATTTTTTTCAGATCAAGAAATTAAAAAATGTTGATTTTTTTTCAATCATATTTTAATTGAATTGGACTTTAATTCTAAAGTTAAATTTAAAAGTTAAGTTAAATTCTTATCAAGATAAACAAGTGAAAAAAAAATCACATATCAGTCAAAGACAAGCCTTCTTTTCGTCTGGATGTTTTGCGCATACCAACACT
>NW_026939609.1:0-92887 GCF_032062105.1 Saccostrea cuccullata | reverse complement strand
TTTGGAAGTATTATTTTGAGGACGTGAAACCTACAGAAGAAAGTTGAAAAGTCTGATTCAGTACCTGCTTTACACAAGAATTCCGCGTCCTAACAAATTATAGAAACAAAGATCTGTGCAAGCTCAATTAACGATCTATGCATGATCAGCACTTAACCTCGGGGTACCATTTTAATAAAAAAAAGTCCCCCTCTTTATCCGGCCGACATAAGATACGGTTTATAATATCGATCTTCAAGCAACTTGCAGAAAGTTTGATTTTGAACAGTGAAAGTATACTGCGCAGAAAAAAATCTCAGATTTGGATCTTGATGTGCAAATTTTTGTGATTAGAAGAAATGGATCAATCTTTAGAATTAATAATCTTTCCTTTAGTAAATTGTGATTTTAAAAGCTTGTTTTGTTTAGGTACCCTGCACTCCTCTGAAATTAAAACACAGGTTGTCACAGGTACATGTTTTTATATTTTATTGTTTTTTTAATTATATGCACAAATACTTTTTAAATTTTGGTTGTAACTCTTCATTTCATCTCATCGTGTAACTTGTGTTGCCTTCATTTACAAAAGTTATACTGGTATAGCAGTTTATGTTTTTTTTATAAACCGCTCCATTAATTATAGGCAACATTTCACAAAGTCATGCAAAATGTACGTAAAGTTAAAACTATTAATTTTTTTTATCCACATGTACATGTATTATCATTTACCTTTCATTATTGCAAATGATTATTGGTCGTTAGGGATGTGCGATTTTATCGGTATACCGGTATATCGCGATTTTTTGTTGCGTGATACGTATCGTGATACGGAGATCTAAATAGCGGTATTTACCTGTACGAAATGTTCCGCCTGGAATATAGGGGGAATTGAGGCGTACTTGGAGAGGCGTCAATTTGTCTCTCTACTTATATGGTGATACACAGGTTCCGGGCGTAACTAAGGCGGAAATCAAGCGTAAATGGGCAGGAATTTGAGGCGAAAAATGCAAATGAGCTACGCCCGGAAAAATAAATGAAGCCCGTAAAAAAAAATTACGCCTGGAAACTAAAATGACACCTGGAATAGAATTACGCCTTGAATGTCATTATTATTATATAATACTATGTGACCTAAAAACCTATATATTTACCATGTTAACAAAGAAAAACATTCAGATTATGATTTACAATGTTAAAGCTATAATTTAGCTTTTTGAACTGTAAGAAAACATAATGACAGGTCATTAACATATATCATTAACAAGTATAGAAAAATAACATGAATTTTGTGTATTATAGGGACACTAAAAAACGACCACCATGATTGAGTGTGTATTTAGAATTAAACTTTTTTTACAATACCTGTACATTTTATCACTTCAATATAATTATATTGAAACATTTAATACTGACTGAATACAATTCTTCAGTTACTCAGCAGTTTACAGTTAAATTCTCACTGCAGCCTCTGTCAGACTGATATTACTCAAAATGTGTGCACGGACAAACTCAATTATCTAAAGTAATTTTAGGGTCAACCAGTTATAACTATCATTGTACATAATCATAATCAAATTTACTCAAATAGGTACTAGATATTCATGATCACACCTACCAGCAGACACTGTGTCATCCTCAAGAAGTGTAAAAGCCTTAACATTGAGATATCTGCATTTCCTGTTTCACTCACACTAAACTCCCTCCTTCATGATCAAATTCAAACTTAACCTCCTATCTGAAATGACCCTTAATTGATAAGTAAATTGACCAATCAGAGGCTTTTACTTCTCCTGAAAGTTCCAGGCGTAATTTTTGTTTCTATTTTCCTGCCATTTTACGCCCGGAAAATCTGAACTTGCCAATTGACGCCCGGAAATTACAAATGACGCCTGTAAGACGTCTCTTCTACTGAGGCGTAACTCTTTGAAAATTCCGTCTCCGCCTCAAGTACGCCCGGAATTTGCCAATTCCTGCTCAATTCCACCCAAATTCCAGGCGGAATCCGCCTTTAAAATTCATACAGGTAGGTACATATTATAAATGTAAAGTCCAGAAATTATTCATTTATTTGTTTCATCTTTCAAATTACAATCATAGAAAGTCTAAAAAATATTGTAAAAGGTGAAAAGAACAGCATCTTACCATCCAAACATGATTAATTTTATGTACATAAAAATCTCAAAAAAGTGAAATTTTGCTTTTCAAGCATATTTTTAAGAAACATTATGACAATTCATTAAAAAATCATTGTTAAAATTTATTGCAAAAAGATCATGATATTATCGTGAAGTTTGGGGGAAAATCGTGATATATCGCGATATGAAATTTTTGGCGATACCCATCCCTATTGATCGTCGATTATAAAGAGTTGTCCTTAAACAGTGTTAAACCCATGCAAGCATAGAATAATGCAAACGTTTTAATTCTTCATAACTACAATTAATGGATCCAATGATTTTTTTAAATACTTAAATTATAATAAAATATAAACAGCTTTTGTATAGAAGTGTTTTGGTATTTTTAATAGTAGTTTAAAATACCTGTACATGTGGTATATGTAGTTGTTTAAAAGTAAAAATATTTATGTAGCTAACTGCAGGAACTTTTTATCAATTATGGCAAGATATTCAGTATGAATTAAATTCACTAATTTTTTGACAGGATAAAAATGAAAGAACTCATTTTTTATTACATAAAATCATAATGTTATAACATAGATTCAATCTATAACTATATCAATCTTTTTTTTTCCAATGCCATTTTAAAATAATATTGTTATTCTAAGCATAAACAGCTTTCAAAACATTACATTTGCACAAAGGCTAGACAAGACAATCACGTTCTATTTTTACCTCAGATTTCACTGACAGTCATGAGAATACCCCCAGTCTTCCTCTCCTTTCTCCAGTGTTTTATCTGTCATTGACAATATCATTAGCTTCGATAGTCATCTGTGTCCTCATAGGTACAACCATTTATTTCGCAAAAAGGTGAGATATTCAAGGCAAATAAAATTAAAAAAAAGAATTTATTTATTGAATAAAAAAATAATCTCTAGTCAAAAAAAATAACTAGAATCTCAAGATATAACTTGTTGTCGCACGTCGACATATTGTTTTTGGTCTGTTTTATTTCCATTTGAGTAATGGGTGTATTTATTTCAGGTCAAAGAAAGGTGGTTGGAGTGTGTATGCTTGTCCTCTTCCCTCAAATTCTGTGACTATGCAGGAACCACAACAAGAAGATTACACTGTGATACTCACAAACAGAGCGCAGCAAGCTTACTGAGAAAGAAATGAAACGTATTAGAACTCATGCCAATAGAATCATAATTATGTGTTCTTGGCTGATGGATTGTGATAGTTCCAAAATTGTTTTAATGGTTTCTCGACAAATGCAGCCGCCCTGGGTTTGCATCCGTTCTTCTGCAAGCAGTTCTTTTCCTGGTCTAGACACAGAAGCAATGCACTCATGCAACTTATGTATTTTCTCTAAATTAACATGACTCTAAACCATGTAAACCATAAGATGATAACAGTGGTTCTCATATGTTCGAGTCTGACTGCTTTTCATGTTAAAAAGCTGGCATTTTTACAGAGTTACCTTTTGAAATCTTCATGTAGCATTATGAAAGATGCGCCCCATCGCAAAATTTAAGAGTTAATTTCAGACCTTAAATGTATCTATAAAACAAATTTCTATTCAATAGTAATAATTTACTATTTAAAGGGATAAAAAATATTTTGTTATCCTATCTTTTGGTTTGATTTTTTTAGGCAACATTTTCATTTTTTCGCTGCCATATTTAGACAAAACCAAACAAATATGGCCTTTGTGCAAAGTACTTAGAAAATATACTCATCTTTAAAAAGTCAGTTTGAAAATTTCATCTATTTGAGAAAGGTCGATCAGTTTAATTTGTGAATTCATACGTATGGTAGAATTATACAGATATAACAACATACGATTTTTAGTAAAATACTTATTTATTATACCCCCCGCTTGAGAAGTGGGAGGGTATATAGTAATCGGGATTTCCGTCCGTCTGTACGTCCGTCCGGCTCTTACGCTTTATCTCTTATCCGCAACTCCCCTTATACTACTGAGTGAAAAATGAAACTTTCACAGAATCTTTATTACATATTGCCATTGTGCACCTCCTATTTTACTGTTTTATTCGACACGTAATTTAGGTTTCCCATAGCAAAATATGGACATTGTCATTATATGTTTACATATGACGTCACATACAGAAGCTTCTGGATAACATTTGATAGGACGAGTTATAATTCCTCTTTATCCTGCAACTACCCCTTGCATTGACCTAATAAAGGTAACCCAGTAAAGCAAAGCTTTATCCGGTCACTGCCCTAATAAAGCTGCGTGCATGTATTCCGACGTTCCAAAAGCATTGCGACGTCATGTATATTGCAATATTTACATTTGCAAATGTTTTCCTTTATATAACACTACTGAAGGCAAGCGTTTTTATAACTGTGTAAATACAGGTACGGGGTCAAGAGGTTATAGATGTGCGTTTGGATAAACGTTCGACGTAATTTCTCTGTGACGTCATAAAGGGTCGACGCGCGTTTAGTGAATTACATACATGCCGTTGGGTTTGAAAAATTAACGCATCTCACACGTTAAAAGTAACAATCAGGCAAATATAAAGTATGAATAAGTCACAAATGTAAATATAAGTAATAAGGTATCATTTTTTGAGTTTTATTGAGATGTAAAACGGGTTGGCACATGATCAAATCTTCCATAAAGCCCTTCGGGCTTTATGGGATTTGATCACGTGACCAACCCGTTTTACATCTCAATAAAACTCAAAAAATGATACCTTATTTCTTAAATGTTTACGCCATGGCGTCATAGCTTCAACAGTAGAGATACGCTTAAATCTGTCGGAATTAGCTTGTTTTGGACGTTCAAATGTAAAATTTTGTTGCAGGATAAACAAAATACATGGTTACTGTCTTGAAATATAAGCGATATTTGGGCTCGGGTCGAAAATAAGAGGGCTCGGCAAGCCTCGCCCTCTCTCACGTTTTCTTACCCTCGCACAAATATCGCTTATATTTCAAGACAGTAACCATGTACTTTATATTTACACATTACCGTAAAACAATATAAAGCAACACATGGACATTATGGGAGGCGGGGGGTATAATTTAATGAGCTCATTGCTCACATGCCTCTAGTTCATAGTGATATGTGTATATAGAATTATGATGTTCATAATCTGTATAAAATTACTTTATCATTAAAAAGTCCCTGTTGAGAACGTGAGATACTTATTTTAAGGAATATGTACCTTTGCCATGAAAAATGGATACTTATTAGGGTAATGTCTCATTCTAAATTTTGATAATGTTAAGTTTTGTTGCATGAAAAATTGACTTTAATTTGTGCGAAAAACCATGTGAGCTTAAGGCTGCTAGACACGTTAAATATTACAGGTGACGTAAATAAAGTTAATGATAAGGACCTTAGATCGACCACTTATTTTCAAAGTTCCTAAATATAGGAAACCCCGATCCTTCATCTGGCGTCGGAAGTTCATAAATACAATGTACGGTTGTATTATGAATTCTGCAGAAGATTACGCCAGGCAATGGACCAGATGTGAAAAAAAGAAGACATTGACACTTTGTCAGTATGGATTAGATGTATCAGATCAGTATGTACAGGTCCCTGCTGACAAAACAGGTAACAACGTTGTCTTCGTTTGTATAAGACTCGTTATATAAATTGTATTTTAGAACTTGGATTTAAATCTACAAGTGGTAATCCGACTTATACTCATAGTTCCCTTTCTAAGGAAGAAATTCTTCAAAACCATATGTCAGTTTTGAATATTTTTAATATTCAAAAGAACCAAAATGAATTTGAACTACCATATCTATATTGGATTCCGTAACTTCATTAAAATCCTTACAAAACAAAGCTACATAGCGGTTTCCAGTAAATGTTCAACCAAGCCTCTTTCTTTACTCCTCACCAAAATATTAACAGTAGGGAAGGAGAAACCTCAAGAGCACTATGAAAAAATATATTCAAGAAGTGGGGAAAATTAGATGTGGATACTTATAGTGTACCTATCATAGAAGATAATTATAATTTTCTTATTTATCGGCAAGTATGCCAGGAAATGTCAAAGTTTAACAGTTGAACATTAAAATTGTATCCCCGAAATCATTGCCTGGTCATCAAAGTAGAGAGAGAATTTTTGTTGTATAAATTATAAGTATGTCTTTTTGTGATCTTTTTGGGATAATGCCCATTTCTTTTTTAATTTCTGAACCTAGCATTGATCTTTAACATTCTTTTTTTAAAGATATTAATTATTATTCAATCATGAAGGTTACGTCCGATAAGTTTAAAAGGAACACGGATCATTTCAGAAGAACTAAATAAAGTTTCCGACCTTCCCCAATACAAATTTATTCCATTTGTTTCATGCTGCATGTCTAAATAAAAAAAAACCCATAAACATTATACTAGAGTCCAGTCAATCTAGCTCAAAAACACCCAAACCTCAAACAAATTGCAACAGAAATTATTCCAGTGGAATTTTGTTATTTATAATGTGCTTTTTGATATATCAAACCTCAAACAAATTGCAACAGAAATTATTCCAGTGGAATTTTGTTATTTATAATGTGCTTTTTGATATATCAAAACTCTAGAAAAATATATTTGTCCAAACATCATTTTTTTCAATGATCAAAAAACCCTATATTTGTTCAAAAATGCCAATAAATCTCCTTTAAATTTGAATAGACATTCTATTTATGCATGAAAATAGTTTTGCCAGGTATATGATCTTGAAATTTTTTGACAGTCATGCAGAAATGCGTCTGCAAACGGAAATCGGTGATTATTTCATTAGTTGCTATGGATTCCCGTTCCCATGGCAACAGAAATAATAGAGAAATAGGCCTTTCCAATTCCTTAGTACGGCTTTGTGCAGGGACAAAAATATGTAGCTATAGTAGGAATGAATTAGTATAGTTTTAATTTATTAGTGAGGACCTAAGATAATTTTTAAAAAGTTACAGGGATAATGTAAGCACAGATATCCAAGATTCTTTTTTTTTTTAGAAGGGGGGGGGGGTTCAAATCTCACAGATATTAAGTCTCATAATGTTTTGACAAGCAAAAATGAATAAACAAACAAGTAATAAGAATTTAAAATAAATAATTAAAATAAATTTATTACAAGGGATATGCGATTTTATCGATATACCGGTATATCGCTTTTTTTTTTACGGGGGGGGGGGGTATGTATTGTGATGCGGAGAACTAAATACCGGTATTTAAGTACATATCATGAAGACCAGAAATTATTCATTTATTTATTCAACTTTTCAAATAAGAATTAAGGAAAGCCTTAAAAAGATTGTAAAGGGTGAAAAGAACGGTCCCTTACCATCCAAACGTGATCAAATTTATGTAATTAAAATTTCAAAAAAGTGAAAATTTGTTTTTCTAGCATATTTTAAAGAAAAATAATGTCATCTAAAATCATTGTAAAAATTGCTCATAAAATATCATTATATTATCGTGATATTTTCAATCTGAAAAAAAAATCGTGATATATCGTGATACGAAATTTTTGTCGATACTCATTTATATATAAAATTACCTCAAACTTCAAAACCCCTTTTACGGGATGGGGTGGTCTATTTTTTTAAGGTATATGACTTGACATTTTAATGAGTCCTTGGGAATAGGTTCATGGACATTACATACCGGAAGAACCTTTTAACTCTAAAAATTTCAGAGGGAGGGGGCTCTCCCCGACATATCTACCTTTATAGCAATGCATATGCATGGGACATTCATTCGAAATATGTTATATCTATAGTTAAGTAAAACCTGAACGAAGTCTTAAAATTCAGACCCCCCCCCCCCCCATTGCTTTTATTTGAAACTTTAAAGATATAAAAGAAAAAAAAACATACATCTGTAAAATCCACTGAGGATGCCATGGAATCGCTAAAAATGCATTAATGACTATCTTGAAATTGGAACCGGTTCCTCTCCTAAATGTTAACCTCAATATAGTATCCGAATTGCTTCTCACTGTATTCAATATTATGTCCATTGCTAGTTTTTATATTCTTTCGGATTTATTTTGTAATTTTGTGTGTGGCGGGGTGGGGGAATCACTTTACTAATTAAGCTCTTGACACTTTGAAGTAAACGTTGCAGGTCTTCGGTATGAGAGCGTTTCATGTTACATGTAGTCGTTGGCATGATAAAGAACCCTCACTGCTCAATGGCCCTAAGCACCGAGTTAAAGTCTTTTGAATCCCTTAAGTATGTGGTGAAGTTTTTATTTAAGTAAAAATTTCTCGAGCTGGGCGTAAAAACAACATACTATCAACCGATCTGTTGAGCCCTTTGGATGAGACCTATAAACAAAGATCCCTCAGTCTGCTGTACTTTGGATAAGTCGAAAATGTTGTGTAGTTTTTAAAAAGCTGAAATGCACGAATCTATTACATCATAGGATATGTTTCTTAAAAAATATATGAAAATCTTACAATGTGGCCTATTTCAAAGACTTCCCATAAAATTAAATCCCTTGTGTGACCCTACTTGGCTCCAGGGTTATGTTCAGAAATAACAAGAAGCCAAATGTGAAATCAAAGTGATTCATAATGTTTCAGAAATATGTTTACAAATTACAAATACAGTAAAATAAACTTTACATATGAACATCATTGCAAAACTAAATACACACACACACTCAGGTCAAAAATAAGGCCATCTTTAAAATAATGCTTGTTTAATGCAATTAAAAAAAATTAATAAACAAATAATGCTTTTCCAGACTCAAAAATTATTTGTAAAATCCTTTTCCCAGAAAATTTCAACATATTTTTTGATGAGATAAGTATAAAAAAAAAATGTCATGTCCTGGAATGTAAAAAAAAGTTTTGAGATGGGCCATTTTAGTCAGTCAGTCAGGAGAGAGGGCAACCAAACATTTTTTTAAAGATGTTCTAATCTATATTACATGTATTTTTACTAGTAAAGTAGATCTCACTAAAAGAATCAATATTCTAAGGAAAAAAAATCTTTAAACAAAGTCAAACAACAAAAGTTTAACTTTTAAATAATAAAATATTTTTATGTTGCAATAAAACCACTTACGACTCTCCATAGATTATTTCCCCTAATGTTTCCAACATCTAGTAAAGGAGAAGTTAACACTAAATTTAGACATATATAAAATTCTCAAATCTTATATCTTCAATAAATAGGTGAAATATAAATCCTGGAATGTTTACAAAATGAATTATTAATTGTATTATGCTTGTTTAAAATGAAAAGATGTTTGTTTACAGTGGTAAAAATTGTCTCCCTTGTTGCATATGGTAGCACATTTCTGCAATACATATTTTTTCAAACTAGTAAATTTTTATTTCTAAAAGAGATATCTTTCGCCTTTATATATTTTTCTAGAGTTTTTATATGTTTATTAGAATACAATTTACTAATTATAAATAAAGAAAAAAATTCTGTTGCAATTTGTTTGAGGTTTATGATAGTTTGACTGGACTAAAAACTTTATCTTTGAGTTAATTATATGTAGTACACTGTACATATTTGCATTGTCCGATTTTTATTTGAATTGAAGATAACTGGCTTGCTATCTGATATTTTCTACAATCGGCAATTATATTTATCAAATGATTAAAATATTTTGCCAGTTTAAGTTTGTCTTTTATCTATCCAATACACAAGACAACAAGTATATTTTAATAATGAAAGTACAAAACTCCAAAATACAATGTAGTACGTAAGCCGGATTTTAACTGAAGTTAACCACTCATTTTAGTCACCGGGAAAATGTTATGACAATAGTCACATGCAGTGACAATCTCCGATCGATAATCATATATTTTGATTTGAAACTTTCAAAAAGGGTATATTTTGTATTATTAAATTTAACCTGTAAGTTTCATGACCAAAAATTAAATAATTGTTCATTAATCAACAAAATCACAATTTTCAGTTTTAAAATTCCCGGCCCGGCTCGGGTTATACAACCCGTTTTAGTCACACTCAACGAGAAGTTTGTGTTTGTTTTGAAAAACCGGAAGCCATGTGGTCAGTCTGTTTTGACATTTAGATAAGGTCCATAAAGGTCGAGGAAATTAGAACAGGTGACAGAAGTCCACTCCCACCGGTTACCATTAATTTTTAGAATGGAGGTATTTCGGATGGTAGAGCTCGGGACTGAGATTGTCACGTATCTCATGATGTTAAGTGCAATTAGTTAGAATAATCTAACTGTGTCTCGGTACAAGCCCTCACCACAGTTAGAATACGTCCCATATACTTGTAATGTAGCAAATTGGAGCGGATCCGCTCCGAAACGATTTTGAAGAATATAAAATGATTTGCACTAGAAATAACTATCCAAATAATCAAAACAAACCTTTTTGAGATTGCTTATGCCTTTTATCCCAAAAAATAATCCATATAAATACGAAAATCCAATTAATTTTTCTCAACGTTTTTCTCTCGATTCAAATCCTGTCATGTTTACATTCGGAACTCTCTAGATTGTTCCTAGTAAAAGCACTATGCGAGTTATCGCCCGTGTTTCTTTTGCTACATTACGAATACACGGAACGAATTCTATCGTTAAACCGGGTCCGTAGGACAATATCATTTTAACGATAGAACATTCTATCTAAAGTGCAATGTAAGTATCTTATCCCTTAGCAAAAACAAATGCTATATTTGCATTGACTTTTGATTTTATTTGTCTTGAAAATACATTGAACATTGGTTATGCATTTATTTTTGATTGCAAAAATCTTCAGACCATTGATGTTGGAATGATTGAAATTTGATTTTTTCAATAAATGTTGTTTCAATGCATTTATTTTGCATTTATTTTGAATTTATATGATGTCATACCAATAACAAATTACACATGAAGTGATCTCTTTGGTAAATCCATGATTGAATTTGTATTTATTTTCTGAAGCATTGATTCAGAAATAAATGGTATAGCTTTATCAGCTGTGTATATTGCTGGTTATATTAGTGCTGACCAGCTGTAAACATATCCAGGGAGAGGCTGATAAAAATCACGTGATTACTCTATGTCACTTTATCAGCCATTTCAAATTCTGCTGGCACTGCATCCAGACAAGCTATAGAAGCCATGATGTACTTTGATGGAAATGATCAACATTTTGTTGTGTTCTTCCCTGTGGACTAAACTATTCATATTATGGCAAAAAGTTGTGTAGAATCTAAGAATGATGAAGACAGCTAGTGTTGTTTTGTGACAGACAAGTGATATTGAAGGTGATGAAAAGATGGTGTTGTTGAAGTAGATGCCATGCAAATAATGGATACATTGTTTTCTCAGGAAGTAAGTTATTTCTTTTTTTCTCAAAATTTATTCTTAATCACTGTTTATAGCATTATTTTACCCATCATTACATATTCTGTGGAATTTCAGAGAGGGGGAACATGCCAAGTATTAAATTTCACTCTCAAAGGAAGTCTTATGTAAACAAAGATCGGGGCTTAATTTCCATCACATGCTTTCTGATCAAATTAAGTTAATCTATTGCTCTTTGTTTAAGCAACACTGCTGGTGTCCACTGCTGAGCAGATAGTGTAACTATAAACTAATTAGTCTACACTACAGAATTACTAATTATGCACCAAACCTCAAAACACCATGCAGTCTTGACTCTCATTTCTTTTTTATTTAAAAGATTCATTTATTTATCAAATGATAAATATCTTGAATGTGTTTTTTTTTTCAGAGTATGTATATGCTCCAAGTGCAAAAATTTGAAGTTAGATCCTGTGCCACTGAAAATGTTCAATAAATAAGCAGTAAAATAAGCAGTCTATAGTTAAATGGAAAAAAAAAGATTTAACTAATGCAGTTCCACAAAAACTACCAATAACAGTCCAGAAAGTGAGAAACTTATTTGCTGAGTAAAATAGAAATGGAATTCAAGAAAGTGTACTTCAAATTGTGCCTTTGTGATATGTGATTAATGTATGGAATTATACTGTTATTGTGTCAGTGATTTTTGGGTTTTATTCATGTCTCACACACATTCAAGTGTAACATTTAATTAATAGGAAGTTAGTAATTCATTTACTTGAATTTATAACTGTACTGGTGAATTTTTAAGATAAGTATTCAAAATTTTCGTAAAGATACATGTGATGGATTATTAGTAATAATGCTTGCATTGAGAATCATGCTGGATATTGTTTGTTACCATATGTATTTATTCTATGTTACTTCTCAAGTTTCATAACATCACTTAAATGTTTTTATTAAATGTATTACTTTAACATTTTTCTGTGATGTCACAATAATGCTAAGTGACATCAAATAAATGCTTCATACTGTATTTCATTTGTTTTGCATTGATTTTGCATTTTTCCGTGATGTCAAATTAATCCTTCATCTCATTTACATATTTCGCAAAAATCCAGCCATTTTCAATCAAAAGTCAATGCAAAATAAATCAAAATCCAATGTTCAATGCTATTTCAATGCTTTTTTCCCATACAATTTAGCAAGGAGGCACAGTTGATTTCTTTGCAAATCAAAAAACAATGAAAATCCAATGCTCAGAAAACAACTACAAAATAAATCAAAATTCAATCAATTTGATTTTGCTAAGGGATCTGCTTATACATGTACCTGTAATCTGGTAATGGCTGTATACAAACATGTACCATGTGTACATGAATTCAGTGAGTTATATAATTGTAAATACATGTAACACTGTGTAATACTTCAGTCTGTGTTTCTGGGTTAAAGATGTCATTTACAACTTAATATTATAAAAATTATAAGCCTTTTAATTATGCTAGTCTGAGAATGAAGACCACTACTTATTCAGCAATTTCATCTCGACCTCTTCAGCTCTAAAACAAATTCCATTTATATCTTGAACATATCACTTTCATGCAATACAAATGAGTTCTACATGTATACTCATGCAGTAGCTGCAGATCTGTAGCGTACGTTATGGTTTTATATATTTGTCTTTGACCATATACGCTACAGATCCCGCAATGCAAAAAAAGGTGCAATTTAAAGCGCAATATTTTTTTCGCACTTTGGGGGAGAATTTCTCCACTTTCCAGCATCGGTAATCAACTACCTTTCACTCCCTAATGCTAGACACATCCTGTAGCCAAAATGTACATTTTACCCACTTCCCAACCATTTATAAAATTAGCTCGCTTGAAGTGAATTTTCAGCAATCTAACAATTGATTTTAATCAAGCGAGTTTATCACTTGTAGAGACGACTATAAAGGGTTGGGAGATGGATAAGATATACAGATTAGTTAAATAATGTGTCTAGAATTAGGGAGTGAAAGGTAGTTAATTGACCAATGCTGGAAAGTGGAGAAATTCTCCCCAAAAGTGCGCAAAAAATATTGCGCCGTAAATTGCACCTTTTTTGCATTGCGGGATCTGTAGCGTTATGGTCAAAGACAAATATATAAAACCATAACGCTACAGATCTGCAGCTAACTCATGCAGATACTGGTGTAATCAAATTTTACATATTAATGCATATATTTATGAATGGTATAGATTCCAATACACTGGGCATATGTATATACCATAAAGTATATAGTTATAGTAGCAGTATTCTGGAAATGACAAAGATATAATAATGGTATATTGACGTACCATATCTATACTATATAGCCACCTCCTTATCATCATGATCATGGTTGATTTTCAGGGCTTAAGTTAGGTTCACTGTAGTACATGTATCAGGCAATAGGTGATAAGTCCATGTTTCCAGAATTATCCCCCAGACCCATGGCTGGGTTACATCACAGTGATCGGCATTTAGTAAATAATAATAGTAACTAAGAGCAGGGCTGATTGTTATTTAATAGTTAAAATGTAATTTTCATATTCGTTTTCACCAGTGACAATTTGTACAATATATTTCATGATGTTCGCTGCAGGGATCTTGACACACTATGCAACTTTGTACACTAGGAAGATGGACCCATGATTTTATTTATCAGTTTTTGATTTCAGTTAATGATATTGCCGAGGTTACTTGAAATAAAGGGCATTTAACATATTTTACATATACAGTAAAACTGTTTATAACGAAGTCACTGGGACCTCTGAAATTACTTTGCTATATTCGTAATAGTGATACTGTAAAGGAATACTCTAAATTTATATTGCTTGGGATCCAAGATAACTTTGCTTTATTTGTGAATTTGCCATATTCGTGTTCGTACTAAACGAGTTTTGCTGTAGCAAGAACAGAATGTGTCAGAAGTGAAATGAATAATCTTAACTTCAAACGTGTATCAATAATTTTTTTTTTTTTTTTGCAGACCAGCATGTATAGCTGTGTACAGATCCAAGGACCCAAACAAGATGAACTATATCTTCTGTCTGTTAGGACTGTTAAAGTGAGTTTATACATTTATAAACCCTCCCCAAAAGCCAATAGCTACTTTAGATCTAGCCAATAGCTACTTTAGATCTGTGCTTGTAAATGTTTTCATAAAAAGTGAGCTTTTCAGATTGCATTTTGTCTGCTGACTGCTGTATGTCCATCCATCTGTACATCATGACCCCAGGTTTACAGGTTTCTTGATGTTAATTTGGTTCTAATGATTAGATGGTGATAATGCAATAATTCTTTGATTATCCTTTGTTCTGCCTCCAAGTATAATTCAAACAAACTAAATGTATAGTTGTGATGAGCAAGGGTGACTCTTTGAAATTGTGAATTTCATGGTCTTTGTTTAAAAATGTGAACCCAATTCAATTGTTGGAAAGTTGTTACATTATACTCAAGTGACCTATAAGGCCTGTGGGCCTCTCATTTCTATTACATGTATGTTAGTAAACGCTTTTACAGATCATGGAATTTAAATATCAAAATATTGGGCTCCAAGGATGTATACATTGTATATTCTTCCGTAAAGAGGAATAATTGTGCTCTAGTAAGATGACTCCTCTACAGTTGAATTGTTGTTAAACTTGTACAGAAGGTTTTGTTGACTTTTAATCTGCAAAGAGTACTTATTAAACAGTTGTTTCCTCCAATAATTTCAGTGCTTTTGCTGGAATTGTGTATGGACAGATTCTGGAGAATAATTCCTTGATTACTATAAACTGGGTCTGTGCTGTCTTCCAAGCTGTGTTTGTTTTAACCATTATTCTTGTCAGCCAACCAAAGGTAAGAACTTTAATATTTATTTCCCTTGTCAGAACTTTTTTGTAAAAGGGGACAGGAAAAGTAAACTAAAATGGCCATGGGTTGTTCATTTTCATGTATTCAGAAATATTTTTTAAAGGTCATAGGAATCAAATTCCTAAACATACTGATTTGTACGTGAACTCCATCTGAGCTGGTAAAATATGACTGAAATTTTTTATGCAAAATAGCAATGACACAGTCATTCAAAATTACTTGATGATCAAATAGAGCTATGACTTACATGTATGTTGCATATCTCCCATAGCCTATAATGTCAGTTATTTCTTGACACCTTCTCTGAAAAACTGAGCAGGGGGTATTTGCCCATTTTGGACCACTCTTGTTTTAGATACATGTACATATTAAGAAAGTACATGATAATGACTTGATTGAATGTTTATTAATTTTTTTGGTCACTAGAGTAAACCAATGACACAGGCCACTATGGCAGGCCTAGGACTCCTGACATTTTATCAGTACCTCATCCATGTTGTTGTCCATGAGACAGCTATCCTTAATATGCTTGGAATGTTCATGTTTGTTATAGCCACTGTAACCTGGGCAACACCAGCACTGGAAATTGTAAGTTCAATAATTATTTTACTATGTGATACAGTTGCCTTTTGTGTCCAAAACTAATTCTTTGATATTTCGTTCATGAAAATACTAATTGTAGTGAAATGGATAAGCTGATATGTTTATAGTTATAATGAAAGAGGGTGCCTCTTCAGAAATTATGAATTTCATGGCCCCTGACTCAGGGGTTTTGGTGTTAGGGTGGGGGTCTAATGATAATATAATAAAACTGCATTAATTCTTTGAAAATCATTTTCTCTTCTGCTTGGGATTAGACCATATGAACTGAGGTCCCTTGTTAAAGTAGGTGCTCAGAAAAGACCCCTTACTGCTCAGTGGCAGTAAGTGCCAAGTATATAAGATAAAATTTGCAGCTCTCTTTCGGCAATTGGTACCTTTCTTCGTGGATGAAAAATTCTTGATAGGGAGGTTAAAACAACAAACAAACATACAAACAAACCAATTGTCAGTTGCTAAAAAAATGCATTATACAGTACAGGTTTACTTTGTTGTTGTTACCCATTATGTTACTTTTTACAGAGAGACTGTGTTATGAAGCAGAGTTCAGCAGATATATCTATCTCCATGCTGGTTGGAAGTATTGCTTGTGCATTAATGTGGCTACTTTATGGTCTTATGTTAGATGACTTCTTTATTTATGTAAGTGTACAATGATCTTCTTTAGTGTAACCTGTAACACTTGAAAATAATCAAAATGTATGTTTGAAATTGCATTCTTATGGGCTATAATTAGGAATCTCTTGAGGAGAACCAGTGAGTGAAATGACCAAATATTCTTCATATTAGGTGTAACTTTCACATTTTTTTAGCGCATGAGCTTTTCTGATCACATGTTGGCTGTCGTCCGTCCATCTGTCCTTAGAGATATATTGTGCAAAAGATAACAGTAGTGGGTTACTTTCAGTATTTAAGTCTGTTTGTGGAGAGGGCTTATACTTGTTTAGGCTATGCCTGCTACCCAATCCATTTATGTATTTATTACATGATAAAATATGTTCAAATCAGCAAAGTCTGTTGTGGGGTGGATACGTCCAATTTTTTTTTCTTTCACACTGCAGTTTTAAGTTCATATTTTTATCAGTTGACATCTGAGACATTCCTTATTCTTAATTCTCATTGATATTATTTCATTGCAGTCACCAAATGTTGTGGGATTAGCTACCGGTGCTGGCAAAGTGGCTTGTTTAATAAAGTACAGATCAAAGAAGAAAAATGAATAAGTTTAAACATTATCCTACTTTAATTTGCTGATTGTGCCTTCAGAATTGCAATATTCTGTGATGGGGTATTTTTTCATGTACTTATTTGTTCATCTCAATAAGCTTATCTGTGATTGTTATTTTGAAAAACTCAATTAAGGTGCTATGTAAAGTATTTTCCTGCATTGACACACAGACTTCACAAAGCTTATCCCTTTTGTTATGACAGTCTTTGTCAATACAGTCCCTCTACAATGAAAATTTATGTGTTAACGTTAATTTTGTGTTGTTTTTTTTTTTGTTGCCCAATTCTTATTATATGCAATTATATTGAAAGGAAAACGAAACATAGGGTAAACTATACAACTGATTTAATTTCATTTCAAACTTATTTTCCAGTATTGTTATGAATCAATAAAACTTATCTTAAATCAAAATGTTACCAAAATCTAATTTGATTTTGACCAATAATTAAAAATAATTGACCAGTAATTAAAACTCATATGATGCTATATTGGTCCTTCAAAATGAGAAGTCCGCCTTTCTTAAATTATCTTATTTGACTCGCTTTGGATCTATCACATCCTTGATTCAACTCTGTAAGGAGTTCATACGTGTATTTTTACGAAAAATTTTGTTTAAACATTTGTGGTAAATGATTCATTTTTAATTTAAAACTTCATATTTTAATTTAAAGAAAGAGTTATTTTGGAAGTCCATGTTTGCTCTGCTCCTATTCTGTATTGTTTGATGGATGTTTGATCTTGGGTGCTGTTCCTGGTCTTTATAAATTCAATTCACCAAGATATTTAGATGAAGTTTAAAATACTTGTGATAATTTATTTAATACATGTAACACATGCAGTGGCCATGTAAAATTCAAAGAGTAATAAAATAATTGCACGGTTTACAAATTTTCTTTTGTGGTGTATTTTCATTTGATAATTCTTTAAAAATGCTTCATGTAAAAAAAACTTTCTTATGATTATGTCAATGCACTTTTAAGGTACTCCGATTCTCAGGTTCTGAAAATCAAGCACTGACTAATTGAAAATGTCTTTGAATTTTCAAAGTAACGTGTTTTTACCCACAATAATTTTTCAAACGTCATCTTTCAAGTTAATCATATTATATAGAGAAAATTAGTAAATTTCAAATATATATTCAGGAATTGCGAATAAAAACACCTGCTATGCATTTTCCAATTCAAATTTGATCAATTAACACATTTTAAAAATAAAAATCATAGGCATCCAGGCTTTTGAAGAAATTCCACAATTTTTATATATAATGTACTTTAATTTCTTTTATCTACTTCAATCATTTTACAATGCAAAGTGTATAAAGATTCTCCTGTCATTGCAAAGCACCATAAATCACCTCTAACTTCATATCATGATAATAAACATTGGTATCTATGGTTAGATTAAAATGAACACCAATTTCTTGATATATGTAATTTTAAAATGCTTTTTCGGGGTAAAAATTTCTACTTTTGAGAACGCCTTTCTGAGAACTTCAAAGAACCTTGACGCATATTGAGAGGTATATAATGAAAATTGTTGCAAGGAAAGATTTCATTTTCAAGCTGCATTTTGAGACTTTTTGAATCAAATTATAAAATTAAAAGAGTTGTCCTTCCTGGCTGAGGATCGGAGTCCCTCAAAAGATTTAAATTCAATGAATCTCACTGGTTGTATATCAGCATCTCATCAGGCCAACAAATTGAAAACAACGCATTAACACAGTGTAGTAATTTGCCTGCACTGACAGGTGCTGTTATTTATGACATCCAGAAACTTACGACATCCAAAACAAAAAAAAAAATATGTTATGCATATATTTGCATTCTCATGTATTATCTCTCTATCATAGTTTTTAATTTTGCTAACCTCTATAGTGATGTTCAGGGTGGATTCAACTTCAATGACTGGAAAATAGATTATTTTAAAGTTCAACTTTCCTTAAAGTTTCCTTAAAGTGTTAAGCTCACCTGAGCTAAAAGCTCAAGTGAGTTTTTTTTTTTATCACATTTTGTCTGTAGTCTGTCTCTTAGCTGTTTTCCGTCTGTAAACTTTTTACATTTTCGAATTTTTTGCCAAAACCACTGTTCCAATTTTGTTTTGTTTCCAATCAAGTTTGGCTCTAATCATTCTTGGATGAAGGAGATCAATCTTGTTCAAAGGATTGCGCCTCATTCAAGGAGAGATAAATAGGAATTGAAAATTTGATTGCATATTTTAAAATCCTTTAGCACCACTGGCTCAAATTTAGTGTTGATTCAAATTTGTTCAAATCATAAACCCCAGGGACAGCTTAAGGCCGCTATGGGGGATCAAAGTTTTACATAAAAATATATAGAAAAAAATCTTGAATATTATTTTTCTTAAGATCAGCATAGTCTACTTAGTCATATATTGACATGAAAGCATTCTCAGTGTTGATTCCAATTTGATCAAATCATGACCCCCCAGGGATATGGTAGGGCCACTATGGGGGATCGAAGTTTTAAATAAGAACATTTAGGAAGACACTTTTTAAAAAATCTTTTAAAAACAACAAACCCATGTTTAGACGAACGTATTATGCAAACATCCTCAGGTTGTGTGAATTCAATTTTGTTCAAATCATGAATCATAGAGGAAGGTTGGAGCCACAAAGGTGAATCATACTTGTACGTAGGAATAAATAGGAAAAAAACTTCTCAAGAATAGAAAAACCATTACTAGTCATATCAAGTTTGTTTAAAGCATGCCGTTGTAACAACGAAACGTAACCCCGTAGAATATTGACGGGGGGGGGGGGCATTTTTCATTTTTTTAACGCGCGGTATTCAATTTGTCGGCACGGCCAGGTGTGTTATAAGACCGAAGACAGCCAAAAATATGAATTCAATGCTTAAACAATCAAACAATCTTGTATTCCACCATATTATGAGTTAAAACTACATCTTGTTATTTTATTTCCTTACTTTACTTTCTTTCCTGGCTTTAAAACGTCAGTTTTAAATATTTTTATTATTCCCATTAACCCAAATGAATTTGAATTACCTATATTGGAAATCCAAAATTTCATAAAGTCCTTACAAACAATGGTACAAAGCAGGTTCCAGTAATTGCTCTAACAACTTGAAGCCTTTTCTTTTCTTCTTTCGAAAATATTTCCAGTAAATTAAAGAGATGCTTGAGTGGATTTTAGAGACCTAGTCAGAGAATCATGAAACAGACTTAGACCTAAGTCAAATTTTCAATCGCATGTAAAATGATTATTTATCATTAAAATTGCAAAAAACAAAGAAACAAACAACACTTTTACATGTATATAAATCAATATTGACTTATATTTTAATTTTGGTCTGCTTGACTTCTACAATTTAAGTATAAATCTTAATTTTGACATAAGATGTTTCATGATCCTAAAGCCAGGACTTTTCACAATATTATATTGCGATTTCAATGTACAGTTAATTCTCGATAAACCGCCACCTTTTGTAATTTAGAAATCATGGCGGTATAACGAATTTGGCGATGAATTGAATTTCCCATCTTTTAGAAAACAAGAAGTAGAGTTATCGTTCTTAGAAATACAATTTAGTTTCTATTCTAATTATCACATGTACATGTATATAAAAACATATTTCTGATTGAAAATACATCAAGTATTTTTTTTAATGTACAATTTCGCTAAAACAAAATGTGCAGTTATGAAATAAAGACATTTAAGACAAATATTTGTATATGAATGTAAATCTGCACGTTCGATATTGAAAAAAAAAACATACTGGGTCGATCGTCGTGATATATTGCCGATAAGTAAAATAAATTCTTTAATATGTTCATTGTTTATGGTATCATTGTTGATGGAACGTTTACAATTTATACCGTATAATTATTTTTCCCAGCAAACTTTGCACTGTTTAAAGCAGAGATCATCAAAATAATATCGTTATCGACGTACTTTAACAACGACCGCTTTCGTGGCGAAGCCATGACTAAATGATTATATTACACTGGCGTCGGAAGCAAATTGAAAGTGGGGGGGCTAAGTGTAAAAAAAAAAAATTATACCTTAAAAAATAACCTGACAAGCAAAAAAAAGAAAAAAAAAGAAAAAAAAAAAAAAAAAAAAAGAAATCTTACCATTTCCCAAACACGAAAATCCTATTTCGTGGGGGGGGGGGGGGGGGGGGGGGGGTTAGGTTCGACCTTCAATACCATATTTTTTTTTCCAAACACCTCTGCTTTCCCCCAATTTAACCTATACTGCGACGTGTCTGTAGAAAGTGGGGGGGCTAAACCTACGAAGCAATGTTCAATTTCTATACTAAGTATATATCTGGAAAAAAAGTGGGGGGGCTAAGCCCCCCCTAGCCCCCCCGGTTCCGACGCCTATGTATTAAACAGAAAACAAATTATTATAACAGTTCATGTTAAAATTATTGTTTATTTAATTCTTGTTTAATTACTTAATTGCATGTACCTTGTCTGCAACAGGAATAGCGTCAACTAATTAGCCGCGCTTCACTGACCACATGCACCTGTGGCGGTATATCGAGATAATTGACACTTAAAAATGGACGTTTGTTGTGAAAACAGGGTGGCGGATGGCGGTATGCGAATTTGGCGTTATAAAGAGAATTTTATATAGCAGGAAAAACGTCCTTGGGAAATCATGGCGGTATTGCGAAAATGGCGATGAATCAAATGGCGATAATTCGAGAATTAACTGTAGTTATAGCGTCTATTCTTGAGTCCCGGAGTAAGGAGCTGTTTCTTACGTCGTGGTCAGGAATTGTAATATGAACCGAGGTCCCTTGTCGCAGAAGTTGCCGTCATGACAAATATCCCTCACTGCTCAATGGCCCTGAGTGCCGAGTATAGGATAGTATAGGCTAAAATTTGCATCTCTCCATCGGCAAATTCTAGTGTCTCCATATGAATGAAAAATTCACGAGAGGAAGTTCAACAACATACAAACGAACAATCATCCCAAAACACAAGTTTGTAAATATCACGAGATCGCAACAAAAAATATTTTATATAATAAAAGTTTTATATGTTTTTTAAGAAGGGGGAAGTGGGGTAGTTGTTGCACCACACTAAATAGTGTCTGTTATTTAAGGATTTGTCATATTAAATATTCTATTGTAAAAAGTATGATCTTCTGTTGAATATTATAGGTACATAATTTATATAGTGATAGGTGTTATAAACATACATTGTGCCATAAAGGTACAAATTTATCACAAAATGTAAAAAAATCAAAATTTTATCACAATGTGTTTATCAAAACACCTTCACATCTGATTAAAATTAATTCTAATTCACAAATTGGGATGGGAAACTAGCTTTGTAGTTGTAGCCCAGGAGGTTTTGTAAAGTGGTTTGTGTTTAATTAGTACATGTATTATATCATTTATAGTGTTTGCACACTTTTTAAATTGACAGTTTTCGAGTATTTTTGAGGGGTCACTTCCTCGTTTTGCACCTGCATCCTCTATTGACCTTGTTTAAAACCATAAGTACTCTCTATAATGTCTTTTTGAATTTATATTAAGGTCATGTTAGTGTTATTTGCGTGCAGTATATTATACATCAAATAAATTTTTGTTTTTGGTTCACATTCTAGTTGTGGGATACCAGTATATTACTGCAATGTTGTCTGGTTTATTCCCTGAACGTCTAAAACCTATATAAACAGTATAATTATCACACTCAGTTAAGAGGCCCTCTGAGGGGTTCAGGTAGACTTTGCCTGTGTTACATGTGTTATCTTGATTTATCAGTCTAAATCAGATAAATTTATTTATTTTTCTGATAAAGAATATTACCAAACCACAATTTATTTGATTAAATAACTATAATTCAAGACACCAAACAAGTGTTTTTCATATAAATATTTTTATTTTTTTAACACATTTCATTACAAGCACTATGATACAATATATTTAAAGTGATAACAAGTTTATTTTTTACAAATATTTAATTTTAAAATACATAAAACCACTTTAAGCACTCTTCATTAAAATCACATTTTAAGTACTATCTAATGTGCTTTTCAATATTAAAATGGAAACAGAGTTTAACTTCAGTTCTATACATTAATTAGCACTAAATTTTTTTTCACATTTATTGGGTTTAATCTCTCATTTCATAAGCACAGATTTTTCTTCATGATAACTACTCCAGGTGCAACAGCTCTGATGAGGAGTCTGTGTAGGTCATGAGATCGATTGTCCCATTTTGGAGGCGTTCTCGCAGCAGTTGAAGTCTTCTCCCGATGGTGGCATATTTCTTAGCTGATGGTCTGATGGTTCCGCCGACTTGTCTCTGTAAGATTTCATTGGCATTCTGAATGTATTTGAACAACTTAATCACTGTGAGTATGTTGGGGTGATCATGTTGAACCATTCTCTTTATCTTGCTGTGCCATCCTTCCAGACTGTTGTTCGTTCTTGGTCCGTACGTGCCGAAGTGGTTCCACAAAAGTCGGTCACCATTCACCCACTGCTCTGTCACATAGTCTGTAAAGGTCTGTGTCAGCTCTGTAAGGTCGGCTTCATCTCGGTCTTCCAGGGCTGTAAACCATACATCTTCTATGCAGCCGAGGGGAACTAGAGGCAGAACAGCTGCTCTTCGAACCAATGTCTTGACGTCGTCATTCTCTTTGTACAGAATCTGTAATCCAGTCTGTTGCGCTCTTCGCCATACCTCCTGTTTGAAGTGGAAGAAACAGCCCTTTGTGTTGACTCCAGGAAACACTTGTCGAATGGAATTGTGGATAGCTGTCTCGAAGTCAGCTAGGGCGTTGGTAGGACAAAACTGTACATAGTACATGTACAAAAAAAACGAACATGAAAATTTTTTAAGCACCATAACAAAATAACTGAATTCAACTGATGGATTGAAAAAAAATATCTAGTCTAGATTATTTCTAAAAGAAAACAAAAGATTTTTTTGCTTTTTAAATATGTTAAAGGCATTTAAATATATTGATATATTTTAATGTTAAAATATAAACATTTTGATTAAAAAATAAATAGAATTAAAGATTAATTATCATAATAAAATAACCTTTTTTTTTAATTAAAAATAAATACTTTGAAAATTGTTTGAGTCAAAAATATTTAAAATTTTGAATAACATTTAATTTAATTTATTTTATAGGACTTATTGCTAAGATTTCCCCTATATAAGTCTTTTATTATTTTTTGTATTTTATTCATACAGTTTAAAACACAGGTAACACGGGTCAACTCTACATGTGCCCCTTAGAGGGGCCCCTTAATTGATTGTGATAATTATACTGTTTATATAGGTTTTAGACGTTCAGGGAACAGTGACACTGACAGGATTGGTAGAAATATTTTTTTATATGTATGGTATAAATAAGATTTGTTATTAATATTAGGATAAAAGTGAGCTATTTAAATTTAAGTTATCTTTTTAACTTGACCTTTCCATATTCTTTATAATTATAGGTGTCAAATAAGGTGTCAAATTCTGTTATATACTTATTAAATATTTTGCATTTTTGTTTCGGAAGCTCTATCATTTGAGCCTGGTCTTAAATAGTGTTTTCATGCTTATCTATCTCCGATGGTTTCAAGTACCAAAAAAAATACAATAGAATGTATCCTTGAAAAGGCAATGAGTAGGGAATATTTTCCTCATGATAAACCATTTTACAAATGGAGTTGTACACATCTGTTATTTGTTGTGCTAAATTCTTTATTGCTATGGAGTTATTTTCCAGTAATTGTCAGAACATCAATACATCAAGGACACTTGGATATTGTCCCAAGCAGTAAAATGATTATCTTTATTTTTTTTAGAGTACTAGAATAATAATGGATAAAACATAAATGTATCCAAGGAAAGTTATCTAAATATCATAAGCGTTAAAATTGATAAGTTTTAAATATTAAATAATATAATAAGTTGATAAGGTTTCTTGATTATGTTTGTTTGAGTATAAAAATTTATCGTTTCAAAATAATTAAATATTTTACTTGTAGAAACACATCATGTTGTACTAGCTACTTTGAAGTAAATGGTGTTTGCGAAGGTATACGCTTTAATTCTATATCAATAGGAAAAATTGTGTAAAAGTAACCTTCAGTTGTTTCAGAACATGTTTCCTTAAAAACATATTTCTACATCAACTCATGCTTAAAAATGTTTTTAAAGTATGTCCCCCGGGGTCCTATGGAGTAAACTGCTCCGAGGAGTGTCCTAAAGGCTTTTATGGTCATTTTTGTGAGGAAAATTGTACATGTACAGATATCTGTGATAAGCAATATGGCTGTGTGGAAACAACTAGTGAGAGGAGTATGATTCTTAATATATAGATCTATATTGACATGAACATTCACTGTACATTTTCATAGAATGTAATGTAGGGAAAGTACTGCAAATTTATTTATGGTGAATTTAAAAACTTGTAAATGATGAGTATAATACTAGTATGTGCCCAGGAACATAATTTTCTTTAATTTTTCAATGCAGAAGGCACACTTTTGAAATCAAGTCATATCTAATTAAAATCTCGTGCATTATATGTTATTGTTAACTTTTATTCGTAACTTTGAAAAGTTAATTGCCTTGTATTTTTTCCTGAACATGAAAAGGTAAAGATCGTTTAAATTATCAGACAACAGTTACTACATGTATGAAAAAACAAGAGAATCTTATATTGTGTTACAGCAGCATGGTCATAAAACAAAACATAATTAGTTGTTTTCTACGACATATTTTGACACTGACACTTCATTTTTATCGCAGATTTGGATGTCAGTCAAGAGAAAACACACATTCTTTCTTTTCCTCGGTGTTTATAATAATTTTGGTGGTATCTGTGGTAGGAATAGTTATCTGCTTCCTGGCCATCTTTAGTACAACTGTTTATTTTGCAAAAAGGTAAATATCGAATAATCGTAATTTTCTTTTATTCTTTTATCCATGTTTAAAGTAGATGATTTATTTATGGCGCTAAAAAGAATGTTATTACTAGTATTACTAAACCATATTCCCAGGTATGACAATCACTTAGCATTGTTTTAGATTTATAGATAAATTTCCTTGTCATTGTGATATAAAAGTTGCCCTTTACTTTACAGGTCCAGGATAACAAGATGGAGTATTTACGCATGTACTGCTGCAGCACAGGAAATGCAACAAGAAGACTATAGTGTGATCCTAACAAACAGGACAGATCAACCTTAATGTGCAAGAAACAAAAGATTTTGAAAATCAATAAGTTGAATTTAGTTTCTTTTGCAACACTACCAGTAGTACCTTATCAAAACAAAAGTAAATGAATTGCATGTGTATATCGAAAATCTGAAAATATTTTTAATATTTCAAAAATATGATTTGCTTCTATTTTTAAAGATATCAAACTTAGTAAGGCTTGTATTTTTTCAGCATAGAATGGTGTTTCTTTCAAAAAATTTTCTGATCAGTAAAATTAGGGTTAAAAAATCTTAAATGTATTTTGATTATCCATTCATAGTCATGATCCTCACTTCTCTTTGTATGTTTTGTTTCATTGTCTACATCTACTTCCACAAGAGAGTTGTAATATAACATGTACTGTGGAATTATTTTAATTCGTGGGGATCAATGTTCGTGGGTAAGCAAATTTTGTTGGTTCGTGGGGATGTAATTTCGAGTGTACATGTAACTCATATATACAGAAGATTCATTATGTATAAATATGTTTATAAAATAAATGTTTGGGAGGATGTAAATTCGTGGATAAAGGTGACCCACGAAATCCACGAACATTGGTCCCCCACAAACATTGATGATTCACAGTATGATGTATTTAAGACACATTTTATTAATTTTTGACATAAATGTACTGCTCTTCATTTTTGTGCATACGTCTTGTTATCAAAACTTGACGAATCCAACATTAACGAACACGAAAAAAAGATTTCTGTATTCGAGATAAAGAGTGAAATAATATTAAGAAAATAGTTATAACAACCAGTTCACTGTCACATGTATCAAGTATTCGATGTACTAGTGTCTGGTAACAAGATGTGTTTGTGAAACACTGATGCCCCCGTATGGCAACATAGTGAAGATTAAACTTTTCTTAAATGCAAATTTAATATATTGGTACCCAAAGTAGGGTCTCCTTACTGAAAATACAATTGTTAAACATGAAAGCCTTATCACCATCTGTTCTCAAGTTAGGGCCAGGTTAAAGTTTTTTCATAAGTACAGAAATCTTCAAAATCAAGGTCAGAAGGTCAAAGTTATTGGTCTTTCCACAAAGAAGACATTTGTGAAGTATGGAAGCCCTAGTCCTAACCATTCTTAGGTTATGGCCAAGGTTAAAACGATTTTAAAGTAAGCCAAACTACAAGATCAAGATCAGACGGTCAAGATTATTGGTATTCAACAAAAGGTCTTGTCACAAGGAATACATATGTGAAGTATGAAAGCCCTAGCCCCTACTGTTCAAAAGTTATTACCAAGGTTAATGTTTTTTCATAAGTCTGAAAATCTCTGAGGTCAAGGTTATTGGTATCCAATAAATGGTCTTGCCACAAAGAATACATATTTGAAGTATGAAAGCTCTAGCCCTAACCTTTCATAAGTAATGGCCAAGCTTAAAATTTGTAAAAGTAGGCCAAACTCCAATTAGGGTCAATGGTTTTCATATGAAATGAAAGGTCTTGTCACAAGGATGAAATAAATAAAGTATGAAAGCACTAGCTCTAACCCTTTAAAATATGTGGTCAAGGTTAGTTTTTCGAAAAGTAGATCAAACTCCAAGGTCAAGGTCAAAGGCTCAAAGTTCTTGGTATCCAATAAAGGGTCTTCTTACAAGGATTATATATGTGAAGTATGAAAGCTCTAGCCGTTCCCGTTCAAAAGTTATTGCCAAGGTTTAAGTTTTTTCTTTAGTACAAAAATCTCTAAATTCAAAAGGTCAAGGTTGGTAGTATCCAATGTTTATAAACAAAAGATACGGCCAAAGAAAAAATTTTGGAATTTTTGTGTAAAAGTGGGTCAAATCGAAGGTCAAGTCAAAAGGTCAAATTTTGTGGTACCCAAAGAAAGGTCTTGTCACAAGTAATGTTATGGGCAAGGTTAAAGTTTTTGCAGACAGCTAGACAAACAGAGAGACAGACAGACAGACTGGCGGACAGGACAAAAACTGTATACCCCCGAAACTTCATTTACGGGGGCATAAAAACATTATTTTCAAACTTAAAGGAAACATCGACTGTTTATGCTGTATTATAAAGCCCGGTCATTCATTCGAGACTGTGTAAGTAAGTTAGGTCACTTGATGCAATAGGCACTGACACGAAAAAGATGCTTCAATGCTAAATGGTCCTTAGTAAAGGTCAAAATACAGCTCTCCACCAGTAAGCGGTGGAATCTTCATATGAGTGCATAATTCTCGAGAAACACGTTAAAAAACAAACAAACCAAACAATCTATTGAAGAACTTAATACAAGGGTTTTCCGGTAAAATCATGGACAAAGCGTTTTTCTCAAAAAGTAATTGGGGCACTAAGCTGAAATTTTCAGCAAATGTTTGTTTATCATATTTAAATGCATCATAACATTTTTGATAATATATAGACAAAAATAAAGATTTTATTATGCTTGAATGTGCACAGGGCACGGTCCTACGTCGCACGGCAAAAAACCAAGGGTTTATTAGAGAATGCAGAAGTATTAATTCAAAATAAAAGTTTTAAATACATTTGATTGGAATGGAAATAATCTTAATTCGATTCCACAACCAATTTTGTCGTCTTTATAAAAATTCAAGGTATTTTGTTAATTTTTCCCAAGCATTCGAAATAAGAAAGTGGTAGACACAACACACAAAAAATGGCGACGTTTGATGACGTTACGGCGCACCGGAGAGAAGTTCAGTTTGATTTAGATGTTGTAATGACACCTCAAGAGACTTTAAATGAATACAGAATAAAAAAGTATAAAAATATCACTAGATCTTTTAGTAAACAAATGAAATGGAAGCTTTCTTTGCGAAGTCTTTTTGATCGAATCCCTATGGCAGTACAAAACATACGGACAAACTGCTATTGTAATAACAAAAGACGCTGTCGCTGACCGTCGATATAAGATTCTCTCTTAGTTAAATGGTGGTGAGAATACTGTCCGTAACTTACTGATAAATCTTCAAAAGATCGTATGTTTGTGCCACATTGGTTCCTTAACTGTTAATGGAGACTCAAGTTTGTGAATCAATGGGATTTCTTTATTTAAGTGGGACTTATCCAACTTATCAACTTTATTTTTAGCAAAGATGAAACGTGACGCAATATTAGACACTTTGACGTTATCATCCGTGCGCCGTAGGGCGATACAATACCATTAAAACCTCACAATTTGTTTATTTATGCATATATCTACAGTGATTTAAGCAGTTCCGGATCGTAACGGGAAAAACACTCGGTAAATTATTTATGCAGGACCTGTGTTTGATTTCTACATTGAAATAAGTAGTCCTTTATTTACTCTTTCAAGCCACATTAATATTTTGTTTAAAACATTATACTTTATAATCGAAGTTTTCCAATTAAAATATGCTGGAGTTCAAGCAGTTTAGATGATTTCAAGTAGTTCCGGTTTTCGCCACCTATCGTTGTTATTTATAGTTGTAACAACAGAGGTCGTCTCAAAATTCATTTTTAACGATCAGATCTTAAGTTAATAGGGACAATAATATTTTCCCCCACTTTTTTAAAGACTTGAGCTCGAAAATGGAATATCAATTATATCATATATAAAGAAGAAAAGATCATGTTTCAACAACTTTATTAACGATAAAATAAACTATCAAATATTTAAAAAAAATAAAAAAACCCATAAAAATCAGAAAATTGCACTGGAAAAAACTAGAAAAAATCATCAAAATAAATAATATAATTAATCAAGGAATTGTTGTTCATTTCATACAAAAAACGAGGAATAGGACATAAATGCCCAACATATAATTCACCAGTTCACTTAATTGTATTTGAATGCACATGAAACTTTGCTTTATATAGTGTGTGAAGTTTGAAGAAAAGGTTAAACTTGAGTACATGTACTTTCAAAATAAATCATTTTTATACACAGTAGATGAGAAAGTTGAAGGCCATAGGGGAAGTCAGTTTTTAAAAAAATACACACAGTTGATAAATTCTTACCAAATTTAAAATTATGTATAAGTTACAAAAATATCTTGAATAGTTTTTTTGGTTTGAAAGTTAGCAAGCTGCAAATTTAAAAAAAGTGAGGTCAAGGTAAAAACAAATCTTTAAGCAGTTGAATACCTCTCACTATATGTGTCAGCAAATGAAGTTTGATAAAAATATCTTGAAAAATTTCTTTGAAACTGGGCTTAACACAAAGTGTCACAGATTGACAGAAGGACAGATGACGGACATGACAAACACTATACATTTTGCGTGTAATATACATTATTAACCTCTGCAAAAAATTCTCCATTTTAAGCCAGGATTGTCTAAAAAGAATTTGATAAAACTTTCGGCACACTGATGACCTAGCTATCAGAAGGCCTGCTACATACATTGTAATTAGCAGTAACCCTCTTTTGGTTTCATTGGTGGTTTCATAAAGTTCTTGCTTTCTTTTGATTTCGGACATTTTCTTCTTTTTTTCCCTTGACTACTTTAAGTTCTTTGGACTCAGTGATATATTAGATATAGCAAACATTGAAAAAAAATTAATACACTCTACATTGTATAATATTTAATGAGATCTGTTCATTCTTTACAGTTTCTCGATTCAATTATATTAATTTGTTTATATGTATTTTCTTCTAAGGATCTTTGAATTTGTAGTATCTTCTGTAAACAGCATGTGTGTGTTAGAGAGAGAGAGAGAGAGAGAGAGAGAGAGAGAGAGAGAGAGAAGAAGCTATATGGGGGAGAGAGAAAGATACTTAAAGCCATGACTTTGAAATTAATAATAGAGGGCGGAGCCCTCTCACGGGCCCGAAGGGCCCGTGAGAGCGAAGCTCTCCCTATAGGTAACACGTATGTATATGAAAAATAAAATAAATCTATTGAAAACTATATGTCATTTACAATACCTATGGAACTGAGATTCTTGGCGACAATATGGCGTCGGCACAAATGGCGTCGATTTTGTCCACGCGCAAATTCTCGTTGTTGATGAGATTTTCATCAAAGTAAAAACATTCAATCCAAGGATAATGTGTAGTTATTCTTTTTTACTCAAAATCAAATCCATTTGTAATCAGACCCTTCCTACTTTCGTTTTAGACGTTTAGATTTATTTATAGTTCGCGCTAACAAGTAAAACGGCATTTGATTGGTCAGAATTTCCCTGAAGGCGGCACTGTCTGCACTATGGAGGAGCGGATCTATATGTGGCCCCTTTCACAAGAATATCCTTATTTATTGTGTTTAATACAATTTGCCAATAATAAATGTCTTCAGGATTATACTTGTCAATACATACCAAGCTAGAAATATAGGATTTTTTTTAGACATAGTATATATTTTTGAACAATTAAAAATGTTTTTAAGGTGATAAAATAAAATACCCTGTGAAAATCTAACAGGGGACTCAATCAGAGTGTGTGGATTTCTTCTTTTTCTTTTTTTAAGGTATCCAAATTGTTTATGAATATCTACTTGTACATGAAAATATTTATAGCAGAGTGAAGTCTAAGTATCATTTTTGTTGTGATTTTTTAATAAAATATTTTAATTTACGAAGTTTTCCTATGACAAAATTTCAGTTTATTATCCTATGACAAAATTTCAGTTTATTATGAAGATCACTATCAAAAGAAAAATCTAATACAATTTAAGTATCTTAAAAATTTAAATTTTCTTTTTGAAATTGGAATTACATATATTTGTCTGAGTTAAAGCACGGGAAAAAAGTTAACAATGTATGATGCACAGTCTGGTAAGGTAGTTGTTCAGTCTACATGCATACATCTTACAGTAAATGCATGTAGATATCCACAAAGTTATAGGACTTCATTAGTTCAAAGTTATAATAAATGGGTTTCCAATTGATGTAAAACAAAAAGAAATAAATAAAAAGAAAAAAAAGAAATAATACAACAGGGACGTCGACATAGTATTAAATGACCCTGATGAGGATCATGCATCCTTTAATTTGCAAATTTTTTTCTCGTAAAAATTTTGATGCTGTTATATTTTCAACCCTTGTGTGATAGTAACATGTTGGTCAGAATACTCGATTCATCCAGGAAGTAGATCATCTGTCAGCAGTGTAGTTTGAGTCCCAAGTTCGTCTTCTGATCTGGCCATGATAATATTGTTCTTACTTTAGATGATGTCATAACCATGTAATGGGAGTAATAACAGTTGAGAACTGACTTGAGGTTTCTAGATATAAAGTGTTGTTAAATAAACATATAAATCAAGTAAGTGAAAGAAAAGGAATTGATGCTCAGAATATGTTTATGAATTTATTATTGTTAGACGGAGGCGTCTCTCATTTCTTGGGCCTGGTATGTTAATTGAATCCATTACTGGTCCAATGCATGCCCCTCTTTTTACCATGATGAAATTTCGTAGGCGTTCTCAGATTTATTAAGCAATTAAATTGCATTTTTTGATTGAAAAGTAATGAGGTACATGTAAGAGATGGGAAGGTTTTTTTTCTTCTTCAAGAGAACTGAGTTCTTTGTTATGATTTTCGGACACTGACCATAGACCTGCATGAAGCGAACTCTGTGCTTTAGGTCTATACACTGACAATTTCAGAATTTAACTAATCAGCCGATTTATCATTAAACAATAAAATCTTAAATGCAGCAATTTTCTCTTCATGGCTCCGCCCTCACTAACGGTCACACCGTCTAACATATTACTTTCTCAGCCTTTTAAAATCAACATAATTTATGATAAAACTCTGAATGTAAAATAAATTCATGTTTCTGACTTTTTGTTTACGTATTTTCTCTTGTTTGTTTTACCAGCTCTTTTGAGACAACCCCGTTTATGGTTCATTCGGAACTGCTTAAAATGGGATGTTGTGAATATTGCTCTTTATTTTGGATTTACGCCGTATTTTAACGAAACCGAAATTTCATGAGATAGAAGATACATCAATGTTTCATTCACATATCTTAAATGAAATACACACCTTACCACAGTTTCAGAGCACGTCTTTACTTTCAAGAAAGCACGTGTTTAATGTCGGTCAACGTCACTTAAGCGCTTGCGGTTGTAAAAAAAAAGCCTGGACACGGTAAGATAGACGGAGTTCTTGATCTCGCTATGTCATCCAGAGTATGGACAATACATAAAGCTTCATTTATGTAAAGAATCATAAGAAACAGAAACATTTATGTTTGCTTAATTTTAATTATTTAATTAAAATTATTTGGAACTGCTTAAAATCCGGAACTGCTTAAAGCACTGTACTTGAAATTCCCTATGTATATTCTTTATATATGTACTAAAGAGTCATGAAAATTTCAGAACGCAGTGATGATTATTTTCACACTAGACAGCTTGTCCAATCGGAAAACCCTCGTATAGGATCTCCAATGATCTGTGCTTGGATATGATTTTTATCCACAGTCTTTTTTTTTTATTTCCGAGCAAACAAACGCAAAAATTCAACTTTACATCATCATATATATAAGTAAAGTCTAACATATATCCATGAAATATTAAAAAAGTCCTTTTTTTGTATGAAATTTTTTTTTTGAATGTTTCATTATTGAAGTTAATTTGAAGAGATATTTATGGTCAATTAACGCGATGCTCTTTTGTCTAGCAATCACACAAAATTCAAAAAATGCATATAATACACTGTATGAACTATTTACTAGTTCAAACAAATGACCACAGTCAAGCTGTCTGAAAAACTATTATAATTGCTCTTGAAAAAGGAAGTTTTTATCTTTATATAATATGCATTATGAACAACTGTTACCAAGGTTAAAAATAATTTAACATAGCCTATATGGAAACAATTTCTTCGAAATGTCTAAATAAGAGAGACAGAAATAAAATGTGAAATCGTTTTTGAAAAAGTACAAAATTTGACTGAATGTCCTTATTTTTTTTTTTTTTTTTTTTTTTAGCGAAACATATTTTCAGTTTGCTACAGTTTCATAAACTGAAATAAAATCTGTCTGATAAATATATTATTATGTTTTTCATTTGTCAGGATTCTACAAAATGCTGTGATGATGAAATGTTTTGTATCTAAACAATGTCTTTCAGTGTAAATCTATTATTTTTTCTCATATAGCACAGAGCATCATTATTTTGTGGTGTACCCACAAATATTAATCAATTAATTTAATTGCTTTATTTTAACGCCACAATGTGGTTTTTGGAGACCAGGTCCTCCAACAATCTTTTGGAATTCCCATGGATACCAATTGCGTCCCGTTATAGTAGACTTATTTTTGTTTTCATATGAAGCAGAACATGTTCGTAGTCTTATACGTGAAAAAAATCCACTTGCTGTTGCCTTCAACGCAACGTTCAGATATAACGACGACGGCCGCAGACGTATTATCAATTAACAATTGTTATTTCAATTCTTATGTCGAAACAATGTATTCCAGTGATCTTGCAATAAAATATACTACATAGTATGACACATCCATTTCATATTTAGAAATATTACTTGAAAAATATGATAATGGTTATTTAACTACCAAGCATTATGATAAACGTAATAACTTTGATTTTTCAATCATCAACTTCCCTTATTTATGCAGAAATGTACCTTCACCAACTGCACATAGGTTTGTATCTCTCCGTTGATACGATATGCGAGAGCATCATCTACGTATAAACGAAGAAAATAATCAGTAGCCTCGTCAAAGGAGTCCTATGGTCAATACAATGCCATTGTCAGCAAATACACTTTATCTTAGAGTCAAATGTTGACTGACAGTTTTCTTACCCATTGTTTGGTCATTATTTACACGTTGAGTTGTCGACAGCTTTTTTAACGTTCATTCCCGATCATGACAAGAAACACATGACGGGTGTTACCGGTCAGCAGGAGATGCTCACTCCTACATGTCACATAACAGTGGCGTAGCATCGTTTTTGAAAGTGGGGGGCCAGCCAGAGAAAAAAATGTTTTTTACTTACCTGAAAAAGTTGACAAGCAAAAAAAAAAAAAAAAAAAAAAAAAAGGGGAAAAGTTGCCCAAAGTCGAAAATCCTTTTTCGTGGGGGGTAGGTAAACTTTTTCTCATTGTCAACTACTTTAAGTATCAATTCTAATACTACATTTTCGGTACATCACTAAAAGTGGGGGGGGGGCGACCATGCTTTCAATTAACATTTCCTATAGTATAAGTAAGGTTGGGAAAAAAAGTTGGGGGGCCAGGCCCCCCTGGCCCCCCCCCGGTTGCTACGCCCCTGCATAATCCCACTTCTGACTTTTTGGAGGTCCGTGTTTGCTCTGCTTGGATCCTATTTTGTATTGTTAATGGACTTTTTATCTTGAATACTATTCGTTTTTTTTCTTTTGAAATTTTAAATCTATCTGAAAACTAGCTATACCGCGTAGAATTTTTATTCATATAAAAACATTTTTTTGATTTTAGTTCTTCTGTGAATTGTGTAAAAAGACACAATTTTCATTTACTCTCTCATTTGTATCTTCTTGGCATAGATGATTTATTTATAAACAAGTTTCAGCTCAGTCTAGTGAACATACAAAAAAAGTTTAATACTTCTATGATATACAGTATATTGTATTACTTATTGAACGACCCTCGTCTTAATTGTTCAACCAATTTACATGAATTGTCTACAGACTTTTTCGTCTTCCAGGGAATACACGGCGGATGTGACAGGTCGAAATATACAGAGAATGGTTATCCTCGTTTTTATGTCTTCTTTAAAAATATGCATACTGTGAAATCACTTATTTTCGTGGAGGTTAACATTTCGTTGTTTTCGAAGTATGAACATACCCAGGAATTCATGCCCACCACGAATGTAAATTTTCATATGCACAACTACAATAAAGTTTTTTTTTAATCCACGAAATCAAATCCCAAGGAACCAACATTTTTTCTTCAAACCACGAAAATTTGACCCCACAAAAATATGTGATTTTAATTGTTAGTCGGCATTCTTTTGCCAGTCAATGTTCCATATCTTTAAAAAGAATCACATTTCTTATTGCTTATTGCTATTAGAGATCTATTGTACCAGAAAAACGCATATAGCTTCTAACAGGTTTATGTAAAACATTTGATGAAAACGTTTGTTAGGAAAAATATATATAATAAAAAATACATTAACATGAAATATTCCATTCAGACTTTGAACATTTTTCATATCAATTGTGAATCTTCAGCGTTCACAAGAGGAGCAAAATAATTATGAAATGCAAAATGTCTAATATAAAGTATATATTGTTAAAGAATAAGAAATTGTTCGCATCAAAATATTGGTAAAGATAGTGTGCTTAAAGTGGTTGAAATCTACTTTTAAAATGCATAAAACTTAACAATAAAACATATCTTTATAGGGAAGCCCACAAACCATAAATTAAAAACAGACTTAAGTTAAAAATTTCAAATCAATATAACTTTTGAAATAATTTTTATAATGTAATAGAATTTGTACCATACGTTTATTTGGATTACAAGTACTATACAAACCTGCAAATATCAATAACCTTTTGTTATAATTCACAAACTATTCAAAATCAAAATTTTGAATTAAGTCTGTTCTCAGTTTATGGTCTCGAGGCCTGTAACAAACAAACTTAATAAAAAAATAAAGAAAGTTACAGATTAAAACATGTTTGTATAAGTAAAACAAATAAGATTATTTATTTTTTTCCACAAAATCTATATTTAAATTATTTTTCATGCAAAGTTTCACAATATTGGTATTTCGGTATTCTTGTGACAAAAAGTTGTTTATACTGATAAAAAAAATGAGCTTGAATACTATTTGTTACCTCCAAAATTTCATTGCAGAAAGATAGAATTTGGAATATACATAACAGAAAGTTTCTAATTTCTATATATATTTTTTGTATAATTATTATTGGCATCATTTACAATCAAAATAGGTCAAAAATATGTTCTAATTCAGGCATCCATATATTTAAATCACATGGCCTAAATTCCCAATATTTATAATTATATTGTTTTTTTTATTTTGTTGCAAAGTTATACATTGTTGAGTAAAATCTTAATTATTTTATCTTTTATTCATTTCGCAGCAAGGAAGATGAAGTCTTTCTGTTAATGAGGTATAATCCTCCTCTTGTTGTGTTTCTAGAGATATAGTATTTGCCGGAAGAGGAGAAGAATATATACTCCAACTGTGAGCCCTTGACCTTTTAAACACGAAACAGTCTAGATTACAGATGCAATAACATGTAGTTACAAGTCTTATACACTAAATACTGTTATAGATATTTGTACTTTTGTGTCATTAATATTGAAAAGTGATTCCTATTGTATTGAAAATGATTCAATAAATAAACGAGCATTGATCAATGCTCAGATGATGATCACTCCTCAATTGCACCTGATGCAACCTAGGATGTTTTAGAGGTTCATGTTTGCTCGATCTGTTCCTGCTTTGTGTTGTTAAAATCGACCTGTGAGCTTGGATACCGTTAATTATCTCAATATTTTCTAGACAATTCAATTTTTGTATGATTCTCACCTGGCAAAAAAGATAGTTGTACTAATCAGGATGAAGATGACTATTGCTTCCACTGATATTGCCAAGATCATGTAAAATACTGTGGGGAAGAAAGGAAGGCAGGTACAGTCAGGAAAATCTGAAATAAAAGTAAAATATTAAATCTATCAAGCCCTTTTCTAAGATAATGCATGTATTACTTTTTCATTAGTCTTTATAAGCATTGTACAATTCAATGCTTATTACAATGATCATTTCTGCAAAGATTTTATGTTTCAAAACATGAAATTTACATACTTGCACTTTTTTTTAAGATTAAAAGAATATGTAACATGAACATTTTTAATCATATCTGTAGTTATCTTTAACTCCTTATTATTGGAGTGCAGCGTGTCTGAAGATAGTTATATTTACTTAACAAAAGGACTTTAAAGGTGCATGGATACAAATTTGAAGTTAACATTTTCTGTGTAATATTACAATTTATATATTTCAATAGATTTCACGCAAAAATATGTTAAAAATCTTATTTCATCTAAAAGTTATTAAAACTTCAAATATTTAGACGGGTTTGATTGACACATCCTTGTACTTTCACAGATTTTAATTTTATGAAAATAAAAGAAAAATATTAAAACTATAATCCAGAAAATTCAGAGTAGAAATGTTCGAAAGCAAAACATAAACACAGTTTATTGTCAGTCCGTGCAGTAGTAGTGAGCAGACTTTAACAAATAAATGCACCCAGTGAATCAACAATAACACCGTATACAACGGGTAACGCGGGGAAGTCGCTAAAAAGTATGGGGAGTCGTTTTTAACGTATGGGGGAGTATATTTTCATTGCTTCGGAGTCAGAAGAGATGTCGGAATCCCCACATAAGTCGTAGATTGTGCAAATCATGCACGTTTTTAATCACTCAATTAAAGTAAATATGAAATCTGTTGAATAGTTTTGAAGTGTATGAGTAAACTAGACGTATATAGTAGCAGGAAAAATGACCAAGACAAAGATTAACGCTTCCATGGGATATTTGTTTCTTGTAAATACACCTTACAAATACCGAAAGTAGACGTGACCCACATCTCTTCTGACTCCGAAGCGGTGAAAAATCTACTCTCCCATACGTTGAAAACGACTCCCCATACTTTTTAGCGACTCGCCCGCGTTACCCGTTGTATACGGTGTATAACAGAGCTCGTACCCTGTTTACAAAAACTGTGTACGTCTCACGGGTGTGATCAGTTAGCTAAACTCTGTGCACAACACTCTAGCGCGGAATGACGATACTTGTGAAGGGGCTTTGCTTTCTAACACTTCTACTCTGAATATAATTATTTTTCTGGATTGAAGTTTTTTTTTTATATTTTTCATTAATACACAAGATTGCCGCTTTTCCTAAGTATTAAGAATAAAAGTAAAATTTGTGAGAGTGCAAGGATGTGTCAATCAAACCTATCCAATAATTTGAAGTTTCAATAACTTTAAGATGAAATAAAATTTTCAATTTATTTTTGTGTGAAATGTTATTAAAATATATAAATCGTAATATTATACAGAAAACATTAACTTCAAATCTGTATCTATATATGCACCTTAAATAATAGCTTTAAAGCTTAACTTACGACAGAAATAAATGATTTTTTAAAACTCGATGAAATAAAATTTGTCTTTAACGTTTAAGTATAACCAATCATCACCTTTTGATCCCAAAAATCTTAAAGAATGATAAAAATCCCTGTAATTCATTAAGGGTTTGAATATCTTTCCTCACCTGAGAGAATTTTCAATGTATTATCGCAATCTTAGGCTGCTCTCTTTTAACTTTAAACATTGTTCACGGTTGCTGAGTCAGTAGAGCGCTCGCTCCGTGGTCGGAAGGTCGTGAGTTCGACTGAAACTCGGATGCGACTGACCTAAGTCGATAAAAAATGACCAGCACTGTTCCTTCATCATGCACTTGACATTTGAATTAAAGTTGCAGGTCCTTCGTATGAGACTTTAATACCGATGTACTATGTCACGACAGGTGTTGCATGATAAAGATCCCTCACTGCTCATATCTCTGAGTGCCGAGTAAAGGTCAAAATTTGAAGCCCTCCACCGGTATATGGCGGCGTCTGTTCATGAGGGAAAAATTTTTGAATGGTCCGTAAATGGTGCGTAAAACAATAAACAATTAATCAATCAGTCAATCAATCTAAACATTCTATAAAGGTTTTCAAACAGTCCTAAGAACAATTAATTGTTTTTTTAAAGAACATGCGAATTCCATTGGTAATATCTTGGTTATAAGGTAAAATTTTTAAAGATGTTACATGTACATGTATGACTGTCTGGCTCTGACTTTAAAACGATAGAGAACATTTTGCCCGAAAAAAAATTTCTTTCTGAAATCTAGGTTTATTTGACCGAGGATTATTCAAAATTTCTATTTAAAATCTTATTCCTTTCATTTTTTCCCTTCAGGGTCAATAATGATAATGAATGCATAATTTACAGTACCGACCAGACCCAACCTGACACCAAAGCAGTCCCCGGGACTGCTTTGGGGCTGCTTTGAGACCGCTGTGGGACTGCTCTGGGACTGCTCAGAAAGCAGACCCAGCAGTCTAGGACTGCTGGGTTCACTCATGTGTGAAAGATTCTGAGTGACATGATAGTTCCGCCCCTTGTGTATTCTGAATTTGCAGGCTCCCAGTTGTTTTGTTTACTTGCTGCAAAGAGGAGTTTAAACTATGAAAAAAATATTTCTTACAATCTTTTAATAAGTAGAGATTATTATAGTTAATTAATATTTTCAGAGATTGTATCTTTACACAAAAGTAGTTTAGAATATTTAAAAAAAAAAATAAAGTTTATTAAATAAGGAAGTCAAGAGAATATTTTTATCCCAAAAAATGAACTACAGGTTTATGAGAAAAATATTTACATATAGGCCTATTTTATTATTTAATGTAAAATATTATGTACTCCAAATATGCATTTGCACTATTTAAAAAAATCATTACAGTTAGATATAAGATTTTTTAAATTAAAAGGGCTACACATTTTACAAGCACAATGCTTAAAAAAGAGTATTGCATGCAACCTTCCAATAAAACATAACAATTTATACAATGACCATAAAATGAAATTATGCTACCATTCTTCCGTAACATAAAAATATAAATAATTATTGGGGAATTTCTTTATGAATTAGTTTTTAATTTATTTAAACAAGTTATCAAAAGAGTACATGTACATTTGTTTTAAAAATAAACAGTTTAAAATATCGGGAATTGTGATTTATTTCTTTTTGTTTTGCTTGTGTTTACCTGGTCGATCAATGTGTATTAACACCTGCGGTTTCAATCATGCTTGTTATTTGGGTACACATACAATGTATCAGTGTTACACATCATTGAAAATGCTGGTCAACAGTAATTTTAAAAAAAGATGAACGAAAAATGTATAAATTTCTTTAAGGATTAATTAATTTTGAAAATAATCTTTGGGTTCCATTCTGGTCATTTACAGATGTACACTCGAATGTTTACAAATAAAACACTAAAAACTGAGTATCATAAAGCTAGAGAAGCCAACCAGAATTAAATTGACAATTCAGTAAAAAATATTCATCACTGAAAAATAATTCTTGGAAAAATTAACAAAGAATTTTTCAACATCCCCAGTACTTAAGAAAATGCCTTTGAGTCATAATCCCGATAGTATGGAAATTGGTCATGTTCTAGATAATAATAAGATATATTTAAAGCTAATTAAGGTAGAAAATAATCAGTTCAAGTTTAATTTTCCGTATAAAAAATAAATATGGGAACCAATATCAATCACAGAAAATACAGAAATTGAATTATGAATATACCAGATAACTGTGATTAAATATGTCCCGTGGGGGTCCGGGTTAGAATAGGTCCTCAGTACCCCCTTGCTTGTCGTAAACGGCGACTAAATGGGGTGGTCCTTCGGATGAGACCGTATAAACCGAGGCCCCGTGTCACAGCAGGTGTGGTACGATAAAGACCCCTCCCTGCTCAAAGACCGTAAGTGCCGAGCATAGGCTTAAATTTGCAGCCCAGCACCGGCAATGGTGACGTCTCCATATCAGTGAAATATTCTGGAGAGGGACGTTAAACAGTATACAATCAATCAATCAATCATGTTCAGTGTAATCCATATATATAGGTGTGAAAGCCTTTTTCCTGCAATAAATATTATTTCAAATTGTTTCTATGCGTGTACTGTTCATAAATAACCTTCGCATGCATGTAAGGATTCCTGGCATACTACTCAGAATCAATTTCAACTGCCTTTTATAGTTCCATTGTTTATTGGAAATCTCATTTCCGAGTTAGCGCCGGTGTAAAGACGAATAATGACCCCCATCGAATAATGACCGGGGGTCATTTTTCGCTGTCGAAAAATGACCCCCGGTCAATATTCTACGGCGTAAAATGACCCCCGGTCATTATTCGACGTCGAAAAATGACCCTTTTGCCCGTAGAAAAAGTGTCACCACCCTAAAATAGTGATCGAGATGTCCGTCCGTCTGTTACGCTTTGGGGTATCCATCCCTTATCCGCAACTCCTCTTATATATAAAAAGATGTGTTTGTGAAACAGCTATGCCCCTGTATGGCAACATAGCGAAGATAAATCTTTTCTTAAATGCAATTTAAATATATTGGTACCCAAAGTAGGGTCTTCTCACAAGAAATACAATTGCAAAATAGGAAAGCCCTAGTCTCACTTATTCAAAAGTAATGGCTAAGGATAAGTTTTTAAAAGGCAGGTCAAACTCAAAGGTCAAAGGGTCAAAGTTGATGGTTTCTTAAGAAAGGTTTAATGTAACAAGGATTACATATGTGAAGTATATGTGAAGTATGAAAACCCTAGTCTTTACCGTTCAAAAGTTATGACCAAGGTTAAAGTTTTTTTCATTAGTACGGAAATCTCCACGGTCAAAAGATCAAAATTTTTAGTATCCAATGAAAGGTCATGCCAAAAAAATACATATGTGAAGTATGAGAGTACTAGTATCTACCGTTTAAAAGTTATGGCTAAAGTAAAAATTTGGCACTTTTGTGTAAAATGGGACAAACTCCAAGGTAAAGGTCAAATTTGGTGGTACCGAAAGTAAGGCCTTTTCACAAGGAATACACATATAAAATATGAAAGTTATAGCTCCAATAAATGAAAAGTTATGGTCAAGGTTAAAGTTTATGCGGATAAACAGACCGCCAGATAGATAGACAGACATACAAACGGACACGATAAAACTATATACCCCCGAATCTTCAATTACGGGGACATAAAAAGAAATGGTTTTCAATTAACTTTTCATATTATGATACAGTATAAAGAAGACGTTACTGAAATGAAAATGTTTGTTCTGATTTTCATATTAAATTCTCTTAAAAATGTACTCAGAACTACGTAAAGGGGTTGAGTAAAACAAGAATTAAGAAATGTAATGAATACTGTGTGCTAAATCAAAAGGTTATGTCTACATGTATAGTTTTTGCATTAGAATGTGTATTTTACGCTAGCCCATAGCTTTACGGAGCATATTTTTAGGTTTTATACTCACCCCAACCTCTTACTTATTTAGGAGGAAGTCGATCATCAACAAAAGCAGCAACAACAAAAAAACTACCCTACGTTTATTTTTCTATAAGGAGGGACTAAAAATAAGCTTAAAATAATTTACTATTCTACTAATTTTCAACAGTTACTTTGCAACAATACTTTCAAGTATACCCCACCAACATTTAAAGTATGCTTTAATCATGGCGAAGTAAATTGTTATGATAGTACTTGTGTGAAGGCTTAACTTCATTTCAATATTTTATCTAGAGACTCTTTCAGTATTATTGAAATTTATAGAGTTTTATTTATATTTTTGCTTTTCATTTATTTTTTTTTTTGTTTTGATTTAACGTAATGTTCTTGGAGGGGGGATAAAATGCATGAATTACTCGAAGCAAGAACAATTATAATATACAGCATATTTTTTCCCTTTCACCTGTTATAAACTTTGTATTACTTTAAAGGGGGTCATTTTTCAATGGGGGTCAATTTTTTATAGGACTAACATATAAAATAATGACCCCTAAGACTCTTTTTCTACAAAAAATATTTTTTCTACGGGTGGGGGGTCATTTTTTGTCGTTGAAAAATGACCCCCGGTCATTATTCGATGGGGGTCATTATTCGTCTTTACACCACCCATTAAATTGATAAACCCCGCCCACTGGAACTGCTTTCTGGGACTGCTCTCCGGGACCGCTGTGGGACTGCTTTAGCAGTTCCAGAAAGCAGTCTAAGGAACTGCTCTGGGACTGCTTTGTGTAGGTTGGGTCTGGTCGGTAGTGTATCTGTTAAGTGAAGAAACGTAAAATTCTAAAAGACGTAGTACACCACTATCTTCATTTATTGTGAAATACATGTATACTGGTGTCTCAAGGTAACGCGGTACTTATTTCTTTGGCATAACAAGTGTAATTTAAAATTTTTCCTTTCACTTTCTTCAAATGATATTTGTGATATTCATAAACCTAACTATGACCCAACCTTTTAGTGTCAAATTATCTTCCAAGCTTGCATCTTTTAATTACTTTTTTTTAACAAGAAGCTTTATTTCCAAACTCATTGTATCGCAGTATGGAAAACATGGAAGCTTGTAACTGAAATGGATCGAGTTTAATTTCTAATTTCATGATGTTATTCTACATGAAAAATTAAGAATTATACAACCTACACTTTCAAAACATGAACTATACTATGGATGGTACTTAGTTATAAATTTATTGGCCTAAATATAATAAAAAAAATAAATATAATAATAATCTGTAAAATTACATTTCAAACGGATGTTTCATGACAAAAGTCAACATTCGGACGACAGACAGATATCCCATCAACAAAAAGAACATGGGCTCTATATGTATCCTAGTTTGTGAAATATACCGCGATACAATGGAATCTGCGATAAAATGAGAATCGAGTAAAAATGAAAATTGTGGAATACATGTATATGAAATAATTTATTATTATTATCTCACGTGTTCCAAGACAGCCATTTCGCTTATCACAGAAGTCACCATATGTGCATTTTTCCTCACAAAAGGTACCATAAAATCCCGATGGACACTCTTCTGAACAGTTTTCCCCAAATGACCCAGGTGGACATTCTAACAATAACACATCGTCCTTATTTCAGATAAAAATTAAATTTTAAGATACATTTATCACCTTATGTGACATTTTTTTTATAAAACCAATATGAAAATTTGAAGTGAAGACATACCGTACAAGATGAAATTTTAGCAAGACGCAAATTTAGCGATTTCTATCTAAAATCTGGTATTTTATTTTTAGTAATGTAATGTAATGTTAGCGATTTTAAAATGTTAACTTAAGAAGCTATTACATATAATACGCAATTAATTTTTAGCGATGTCAGCACCGTCGCTAATAATGCCAAAATTAAATCCTCGCTAAAAATTCTACTTATACGGTATCTTTGATGTATCTATCTATAAAAAGAATTCATTCTCAAATTTCTGAGATATATATCCAGCCAAAATTATCTCTTATGCTTGTTATTTCTTTTATTTTCAAAGTTTTCTTGTAATTATTACAAGTTAAACATTGCACTTTATTAATATCTTTCAAATACAGTGTATCAATTATGCCGACGCTTAAGCCAGGATTATTATAGTTGTTTTGGGGAACTTTGATCAAAGTTAATGAATTTTAATCCTTAACACGTTTCAGTAATATATATTTATATATATATTCATCTGAAGCAGAATTTGTGCAAGATCGATCTTATGAGTGAAAGAAGAAAACACTTGATTTGACCTTCAACTCGACATTCAGATACATGTACTGTCAATTAACAATGGTAAATTCCATTCCTATGCCGATATGATAATTGTCCTAGTGAGCTTGAGATAAAAGATACCACAGAGTTTTACACATACATGTATGTTTCATACTTGGATATTTTACTTGAAAAAGACATTAATAGTAATCTAAGAATCAAGCTCTATGATAAACATGAGACTTTAACTTTTCTATCGTCAACTTCCCTTACTTATGCAGCAATATAACATCATCACCTGCATACTGAGTTTATATATTTCAGTTGATTTCATATGAAAGAGCATGCTCTACGTTTGAGCAATTTCTAAAATGAGTTAAATTATTGACAAACAAGTTGATGAAGCAAGAATATCAGCAGTCTCGTTAAATGTTATCATTTCGTAAGTTCTGTGGTCAATACAATGACCTTGTCAGCAAATACAATTTATCATTGAGTCAAATGCTGACTGACGTTTTTCATACCAATTGTTAGTCCATCATTTATACACTGAATTGACGTCGGATTTTTTCCGTTATTTCCTGATCATGACAACGAGCACACGGCGGGTGTGACCGGTCGGCAAGGAATGCTCACTTCTCCATGGCACCTGATCCCACCTCCGATGTTTCGGAGGTCCGTGTTTGCTCTGCTCTGATTTTGTGTATTGTTTAATGGACTTTGAGATTGAATACTGTTCCTTCTCTGATGTTTTGCAGGTCCGTGTTTGCTCTGCTCCTCTTTTGTATTGTTTTATAGACTTTTGATCTTGAATACTGTTTGTGATCTCCATATGTTTCATACAGTATATCAGCATTTTTCTATTTTATAGGATGTTAACTAATAGTATATAAATGGGTACAGTAAACACCCGTTTGCGACAAAAAAAAAACCATTGTTTGTTATACTCTACTTTTATAATAAAGATTTAGTAGTTAATCCAAATCAGATAAAGGAATAATTTTTTTGTTTAAAATTGACATTTACCTTTATTCCAGTGGAAAAACATATAACTTTAATTACAAATGACTTGTAAAAAATGTATAATAGAATACCAAAAATATCGCATATTTTATTGAAGTTTCATAATTTGACCTAAGTATACATAAATTTGATAAGAAAACATTTTTTTGACTGTGGTAATTTTTTAAAAAAGATTATACAAAATACGCGTAGAATTGTTTGAACTAGATTTTTTTGGATAAGAAAATAGAAAAATGAAACTTTATAGAAGTTTAATTTCCTCATCTTTTTTTAGTCCTGTAAATTATAATAGAGAAATTCAACAAAAAGGTTTACTTTAATTTGATTGGTATTCAATTAAAACTGAATAAGTATCTGCGCTAGCCCAGTGGGTCAAACCGTTAATGTATAATTCTTAAATATGTTTATAATTCATTGTAGAGTAATTTTTTGTTTTATTTTCATTAATTTTAATGAAATAAGACATACCTTGGTCAACACAACCGAATCGTTTGTCACAGATGACATTTGAGTTGCATTTACATTTCTGTCGACAGATATAACCGTATTTTCCTTCAGGACACTTGTGATCGCAATTTTGGCCAAAGGTACCCGGGAAACAAACTGTAATATGAGGGGTTATGTTGTTTACTTATATACAATATATGATAAAATATGAATAAGCAGGAGTATTTTATCTGTTTAAATATTTCTATAACTTTCCGATTACCTTTACACGTTCCGCTTTCTTTATATAAAGAGGGTGATTTTCAATTTATAAATTCGTTCATTTAGTTGCTTTACCTGATGACAACTGTTCAGAGAGACTTACCTAGAATTTCTATATGTATCTGATTATTTCAGTGTGTGAAAGTTGATAAAACATCGTGTGAGATTCTTCAATTACAAAGGGTAAAAAAATAAATAAATAAAAAAAACTTTAAAGGTTATTAATTTCCTGCACAAAAAAGTTTAATCCTTTTCATTTTAACTGTCGAATAATTATATGACTTAGCCACACATTTCTTATGTTATTGAGTTTCTACACTCTCCAGTTCCATGATAGATAGTTGGTATGCTCTCTTGAATAAACAAAATTAACAAGTACAGAACAAAGATAGAGCTATTCCGTCTCATGTCGTATTTCATATATTTCCTTCAATATGTTCAAGTTGAATTTATATAAATATTGAAAAAGGAAACAAAAAGAGAGAAAAAAAAACGAGGGTAATAAAAATTTTTAAATTCTTTCGTTGAAATTTATTTATTTGCTTTCATCTTAATTTTTTGCAACATAACCAATTCACCATCATTTAAAACGCAAACATTGATTGTGATCTGTTTCTATACTTAGTAATTTAAACTTACTACTGTACTGTAGGTCTTACCAGATAATTAACGTCTTGTTGATCCCACTGCACTGAGAGATTATATATGTCTTCACTGTTTTAATAGACTGTAGCGTAACGAAACACCTGTATTATATAGCACCTATATTAACAGTAACTATGACGTAGTCAATTTAGTCATGTGTCCTGTCTCCCCTTAAACAAATTACGCCTAAAAACGTTCCGTGCAGTGATGTATACATGTGACGAAGGTAATATTGTTGCATCTATAATGGAAGTTGACGATTGAAAGAAGTTTCATCTTGTTTCAACATAAGGATGGAAATTACATTATATTAATTGTTTCATAATTTGATGTTTACTTGAAAAAGACATTAATGGTAATCTTACCACCAAGCTTTATAATAAAAGTTATTACTTGAATTTTCAATCGTCAACTTCAAATGAAATACATCGGTTATGTTATGAAACATATAAATGTACCTGTAGCAATTATTTCTGATAAAAGAATATCCAGATAGAAGTTTCATCTCTGCTTAAAAGGACAATTACATGGTAATGAAATGTCGATATACATACATTTCTTTTAGATGTTTAAAGTATATAATTGTGTCGACAACATGCCTTTCATATTGTTTTACAGTTATTTATGAATTTTCTGTAGTAGGAACGAACTTTATCTCAAAAGCTTCTTAGTTGTCTTTTTTGAAAATCTTTGTTTGTGAATTATGTGAATCGGTGTGTTTCTTTGAATGATTGTTTCCCAGTTTTTCGGTTTTTGATTTAAAGTTCTCCAGCAGTTTGGACATATCATTGATCTGTTTTTTTCAAAAGTCTTTTTCCTTTGATGGCATCTCGCCTTTTTAAGTCACAGAGGCCTATGTGTTTTGCATGCTAGATTTAACAGTATGAGAAACGACGTCTTAACTTAAAGATCCTTCTGAATTGTTCTTTCCTTTTCATTGGACGCTTAATATTCATCTACCTTTGCCAATGCATTTTCAAAAACAGAACTCTTCTTCAGTTTGTACATTCAATCACCAATTCATTGTAAGGATTGTTAACTGTGGATGTCACTTTCTAGTAACATCTGGAATACATTTCAATATTGAACTTTTTTTCTGAATCCATTATGTTATTTTATGTATTGTAGGACAAAGCACCCATGCTAAGATGGCTATATTTATTATCAGCGTCTTCTGATACATTACAGGTGTTAAAGGCACCCTTGTCTGGAAAATAATTACCATACCTAAGTGCTTCTGACTTATTATTGCATTTGGAGGGAAAATGGGTTCCTTAGAAATTGTTATTTATAAGTTTTCTATATACACTAGTTTTCCGCAAATGGTGTGGTTCTTGCACTTGGATTTAATTGTTGTTTCCCAGCGATTTTGGATCGTCTACAAAAATAATTAAGAAATATTTGCATCTATTTGAAGTATACATTTTCATAGCTATGTGTGAATATGAAAATTTACAAGTTAAGGAAGAAAAAAATACACCTCTAAAGGTTTTTTTTTAAGTAAAGAAAATGACTTTTACCAATCCATCGCTTTTCGCATACATGTTTCCTTTTTAAGATAAAGGAGAACTTGATTAAAATAAGAATTTTTGTTAAATAAGATTTAAAAAAAAACACCTCATATTTTATAGTGAAGCGGACATTGATGAACTTTTGAGATTTTTGAGGGACTGGGCCTGTCTTTCTAGTATGTAAATGTGTTACTGTGTGGTCTTAATTTAAACAACATTTTATTCACTGATTTGAATGGGATTGGGCAGCAGGTTCAGCCTTTTCTAAGCTCTCTCTCTCTGTTATAGCCACCTTGTGTGACCTAATACTTGTACATGCATAAGGATTATAATTGTCAGTTTATAATGGTATAAAATATTGATAAATACGTTCTAAAATGTGTCATGTTTCAGATTTTTTTCTTTCAGTTTTTGAATTTCATCAACAATGAAACAGTTGTTTGACCTCTTCCGAATAAAAAACCGATCTATAAATAAATTGGGAATTATTTCAAAATATAAGCATTAATTTTGTCAAATTAGTTCAATGAGCTGAGAAATTAAATACGGTTTATTAAGAGTTTAGTTATTCAAATAACTTTTTTAGCAAGTAAACATAGCTACTCATTCTACCAGTTATGAGTAAGCCTACGAATTCCGAATACCTTAGTGGCTTCCATGCTATTCGACCCTTAATTGAAAACACACATCCATTTAAATGCCTGGGAAGAGTTAAATACTTGCTTACCAGTAAGTTAGTGGTATTTTCAAAGGATAAAGAGAATTTAGAGATAGTGTGAGGTCACTATAATCATAACCCGCCTCCCAAACAGACGGAGGGACATCAACATGACCATATTATCCCCCTGCTTTTCAAGCGGGGAAATAATAACATGCAGTCTCGTTTATAATGAAGAGGAAACGGGGGACGAACATATAATACAGTGTTTATTAAGGGTATTAGAAACAAATAAATTGACAACACGAAAATATTCCGATATCTTCCAGTGTTCTAATAATTTATTGTCGACAAAACTGTGGTGTTTGTTAAAATACATATCAAACGCAATTGTGATACCTGAAAAGTTCACTTGTTTTATGCGAAAAATTTACTAAATTACTAATCATTCGGAACTGATCAAACCCTGGAACTAGCTTAACGACCGTAGCTTGATCTACGGCTTAAGCACAGATACATTGATGTCCTTCTAATCAATGACGTCATCTTAGTAAAGTGAGATAAAGGTGGCTTTAATTCCAGGTATACATTCAAATTGTGTCTGATGGCAAGTTAAGTCAATTATCCTTTACCTCAGTTTGTTGTGGGCTACAAAGTCAATCACAAAACAGAGACCAACACTTCCGGAAACAAACATAGCAACACTAAGCCAGTCAGCGTCCTCCGTAACGGCAATTTCCTCTGATTGGGATGATTTTGGCAAATCTGTACCATTAACTATGCAAATAACGTTATATGATTACTTATCTAATATTGGTTTATCAATATTTAATCCTTATTCTGAATTCGAACATATCAAATGATCTTAAGTCAATGAATATTTATTGTACGAGCTATAAAACTAATGTTTTTTTTTGTTATTTTGTAGATCTAGCATGTGTAAATTAATTAACTTTAATAGACATAAAAATCATCTAATCAACATTTTTTAACTATTTGAAAAAGGTTTACTGGGGCGTATACTTTTTGTAAATTAGAGTCATTAAACCCGTTTAACGAGTCGGAAAACTTTTCTCACTAATGTTTTTCTATGCAACCTAAAACAGATTTAATAAGTTCATTTTAAGACTGAAAAGGGTTTGGAAAGAATAGAAATATCTTAATGTTTTCTGATTCTTAAGTCTATAGACGTACCCCCGAGCTTATATTCTGTCTACATCCTGATACTTTGTCACACGATGAACAGTTACATTTCTCTAAGCAAAATCTCCCATAAAATCCATTAGGACAAGTGCGATTACAGTTGACACCGAATGTTCCAGGCCAGCATTCTTTGAAATATATAAAGGGAAATATGGAAACATTAATTTTTTTTAAATGCAAGATGTTTTTTGCAAAAAATTATTTACACCGACAGTAGAACAACTATGCTAGTTTGTTAATAAATATAATACATGTATCTGTTTTATGTCATGTATTGTTCATTAAAGCAAGGTTTTAAACTGTATATTCAATACAAGATAAACCTTGATACTTTTTTTTACCTTCGCATTTATTTTTAACTCTTCTGTAATTCGTGCAACATAACATGTACAGTGGTTTTCTGTAAAACAACACAATGCTATTATACTACTCAATTGATTTAAAATACATGATTAACTAAAGTATTTAAAAACGAGTGATTCAAATAAAAAATAAAATAACTCACGTGTTACAAATGCCACTAGGTACGGTTATTTGATTGTAGAAGGAAAAGATGAGAAAACACCCCAACAATTCACGAATTAATCTGTTATTCATTTTGTATCAACTACATGTTACTACACTGACTGATCCTGCACATCGTATATGAAAAAATGTCTATAAAAAGGGAAAAAACATCCAATGCATAACTTATCTTTGTACAATGTATACCTTTCGTGCAAATGTTTCTTTCATTAAAAAGAGAACAAAATATTGAGAATTCATTGCTTCTAAGAGAAGAAAACTTATTGATGTTTGTTTCAAACACTTTATAATTACTTGGAGACTGTTAGTTCCATCATTGTAACGAATATAAGAACATAGGAATAAAAATAAACCCATACTGAGGTGTTTTATATGATGAAAATAAAAAGTCAACTTAAGGCAACAACAACCTTTATAAATGATATTCTTTAGGTAATGAAAAATTTAAACAGCGAGGGGGAAATAGCACATGTATTTAAGGTTTGATAATTTCCTTCTATTTCAAATTTAAAATCTAATGCAGGGTTTTTTTTCTATTATCTGTTTCACATCGTAAACCTTTTGCTTTTTCCAAAAATAGCCAAAAACACTTGAACAGATTATCTTCCTTATTTTAATTTAAATTTTGTGTTAAATTTGGATGATTTTCTCCGTGAGAATCTTATACAATTGCATAACTATAGAAATTAATTTATATGCAATGCATTACTCTAGATTTTACAATTATTTAGATTTTAAAAAAATCTAAATCCTGCGATTAGTTTACACTTGGGTCATATTTACTTTGATAATACATAAAGAGTGGTTCCAAATCTCTGCTTCAGTCAAATGAAGTCTCAAACAATAGCAGAACAGTAAAGTTTGTTTTTTTTCAATGAAGCATAAGAAGTCTTTAGTACATTATACATGAACAAAATTTCTTCGGATAAATAACCTCTTATAGTTATTATTAAGCAATTATTAAGCTGCCACGGAGGAGTGAGCATCCCCTGCTGACCGGTCACACCCGCCGTGTGCTTATTGTCATGATTGTGAAATAACCGAAAAACCCGCCGTCAATTCTGTGTGTTAATAATGGATTAACAATTGGTATGAAAAACGTCAGTCAGCATTTGACTCAATGATAAAACGTATTTGCTGACAAGTTCATTGTATCGACAATAGAACTTACGAAATGATGACTTTAAACGAGACTGCTGATATTCTTGTTTCATCAACTTGCTTGTCAAAAATTTACCTCGTCTTAGGAATTGTTCATACGTAGAACATGCTCTTGCGTATCGAATCAACTGAGATATATACACTCCGCATGCAGGTGATGAAGGTATATTGCTGCATAAGTAAGGGAAGTTGACGATAGAAAAGTTAAAGTCGTCACGTTTATCATAGAGCTTGGTTGTTAGGTTACCATTAACGTCTTTTTCAAGCAAAATATCCAAGTATGAAACAGATGTGTCAGACTCTGTGGTATCTTTTATCTCAAGCTCTCCTGGATAAGTTAATTGACAATCCTTCGTCGATTTATCTGAAGGTCGAGTTGAAGGCCATAGCAAGTGTTTATTTTTTCACGCATAAGATTATTTAATACTAGTATGCATTATCAACAACTTACAAAGGTTATAAATATGAAATATTTATTTCAAAACAATAGCCACAATATACTTGTTTAAAAGTATTGTAATTGTTCTTGAAAGGGAAGTTTTTATTATAAATATTACATTATATGCATTATGAACAACTGTTACCAAGGTTAAAAAAAACTTTATATAGCAAATATTTAAACAATTTCTTCGAAATATCTAAATTAGAGGCAGGAATAAAATATGAAAGCCTATTTGAAAAAGTAAAACATTTCAATTGAATGTCCTTATTTTTTTTTTCTATAACGAAACATATTTTGAGTTTGCTACAGTTTCATAAACTAAAATAAAATCCGTCTGATAGAAATATTATATTTTTCCCTTATCAGAGTTCAAAAAAATGCTGTGATAATTTGTGTCTTAACAGCGCATATTCCCAACGATAGATTAAAGTAAAGGATTTTTTTATTTCATTGACAGCTGCTTTTTCAATAAAAATGGAACTCGTAAATTTACTTACCTTGTCATAGGTAATTTGGAAACAATTGTTTTGATAAAAAGCATTACGATTATATACTAAGTACTCTGAAGTTGAAATCAAAAAATGCTTGAGTTTCTGAATTACAATATTTATGTGGTTTTTTAAAGACAAGGATTTCCAACAATCTATTAAAATTCCCATGGGTACCAACTGCGCCCCATTATAAGCAGACCTTTTCTGATAATCCATTGTCCGTTGTCCGTCCGTCCGTCTGTCCATCGGTCTGTCCGTCTGTTAACTTTTCACATTTTCAACTTCTTCTCATGAACCACTGGGCCAATTTTAACTAAACTTGGTACAAAGCATCCTTGGGTAAAGGGGAATATAAATTGTTAAATATAGTGCCAGGACCCCTTCCAAGGGGAGATAATCCACAAAATACAAAAATAGGTGGGGTAATTAAAAAATCTTCTTAAGAACCTCTGGGCCAGAAAAGCTGAAACTTATGCAGAAGCATCCTGGGGTAGTGTAGATCTTAAATTGTTAAAATTATGACCTCCAGGGGAAGGGCAGGGCCACAATAGGGAATCCAAGTTTTACATAGAAATATCTAGGAACAATCTTTAAAATTCTTCTTCTCAAGAACCAGTGGACCAGAAATGCTGAAACTTATATGGAAACATCTTAAAGTAGTGTAGATTTTAAATCAATAAAATTATTACCCCCGGGGGTAGGGCGGAGCCACAATAAGGGAATCCAAGTTTTACATAAAAATATATAGAAACAATCTTTAAAAATTTTCTTCCCAAGAACCAGTAGGCCAGGAATGTTGAAACTTATGTGGAAACATCTTAATGTAGTGTATATTTTAAATTGTAAAAATTATGACCTCGGAGGTGGGGCGTGGCCACATTAACGGAATCCAAGTTTTATATAGAAATATATAGGAACAATCTTTAAAAATCTTCTTCTTCCCAAGAACCAGTAGGCCAGAAAAGCTGAAACTTATGTGGAAGCATTCTAGTGTAGTGTAGATTCTAAATTGTAAAAATCATGACCACCGCGCAGGGGTAATAAGGAAGCATACAGAATATTCTATCTTGACTTAATCAGTGCTACATTATGACGTCAAAGTAGGCAAGATTACGTCAATCTTAGAACACAAGTTTTCGTAATATTCGTATTTAGAGATGTAATTGAAATCTAGAAAATTAATAGAAACGTGAAAACATTGACAAAAATAAAATGTTAAAAAAGTTACTTGGGAATTGATCATGTTGAGTAAAGAGAATTTGGCTAAGACGTCATGTACAAAGATACATAAAATGAAGTTTAAAAGGAAATATCGGGAATATTATGTAAAATTAATATGGGGTTCAGTTAATTATACAGGTATGCTAATTTAGTTCGTCGATTATATTATATTCTCTTTCAAAGACAGTTAGGTCGCCCGCGTGGTGCAGTGGTTAGAGCGTCTGCTCTAGAGTCGCGAAGTAAGGAGTAAATCCTTACGTCGCGGGTTCGAATCCCACTGTGGGACGTGGAGACCGGTCCTTCGGATGAGACCGTATAAACCGAGATCCCGTGTCGCAGTAGGTGCTAGCACGAAAAAGATCCTTCCCTGCTCAATGGCCCTAAATGCCGAGAAAAGTTCAAACTTTGAAGCCCTTCACCGGCATACGGTGACGTCTCTCTATGAGTGAAAAATTCTCGAGAGGGTCGTTAAACAATATACAATCAATCAATCAATCAAAACATAAGATTTGTACAGATGGAAAGTCTGACAAACTTGGAAAGTGCTGCTAGAATCCCGAGTTAAACATGGTTTTACGAAAAATCTCGGTTCATATGTATAAAATTCAAAACAAAGGGTAAGGCTTCGTGCGAATATATAGGATAATAATTTTATTGACTGGACAGTGGGATTCTAACAACTTTTTTAAGGCAGAATTGATGTGTTTCAACTATATTATTTACGCAGAGAAAGTATTAAACTCCGGGGGTATTGTTGTTCTGTTGTTCGGGGGTAGAGTTGGGCAACAATTGGGAATACAATTTTTACATAGAAATATATTGGAACAATCTTTAAAAATCTTCTTCTCAAGAACCAGTGGACCAGGAATGCTGAAACTTTTGTGGAAACATCTTAGGGAAGTGTGGATTCTAAATTGTTAAAATCATGACCCGCGGGAGGATGGGAGAGGTTGGGGGGGGGGGGCTCAAGAGGGAATCCAAGTTTTATATAGTAATATATTGGAAAAAATCTTCTCAAGAACCAGTGAGCCAGGAAAACTGAAAACCTTGTCGAAGCATCCTGGGGTAGTGTAGATCAAGATGTGGGGGGGGGGGGGGTTAGGGACCACAATAGATGTAAGAAGAGGGGAAATCTGGTAAAGAAGTGTATTACCAAAGTTACTCAGGTGAGCAATGTGGCCCATGGGCCTCCTGTTGTATTTATATAAAGCAGAATTTGTGCAAAATCTAATGCATGATAAGAAGAAAACACTTGCTGTGGCCTTCAACTTCATATTTAGATATATCGACGACGTATTGTCAATTAACAATGGTAATTTCCATTTTTATGTCGATACGATACCGGTATATCCTGGTGAGCTTTAGATAAAAGATACCAAAGAGTCTGGCATATATGTTTCGTATTTGGATTTTTTCTTGAAAAATTCGTTAATAGTAATCTAACAACCAATTCATCATTGAGTCAAATGTTGCATTTTTCTTTCCGATTGTTAGGCCATTATTTACACAGTGAATTGTCGACGGATTTTTCTGTTATCTCGAGATCATGACAAGAAACACATGACGGGTGTGACCGGGGGGTAGGACATGCTCACTCCTACATGGCACCTTATCCCACTTCTGATTTTTTGTGTTCCGTGTTTGCCCTGCGACGTTTTTTTTTTTTTTTTTTTTTTTGTAATTTCCTGATCATGACAGGGAACACATGACAGGCGTGACTGATTTACAGGGTTTGTTTACTCCTACATGGTATCTTATACCACTCTGATTTTTTGGAGGTCCGTGTTTTCTCTGCTCCAATTTTGTATTGTTAATGGACTTTTGAGCTTTAATCATGTTCGTTATCTCCATATTTCATTTTATCTTTTTTGAATTATTGAATCCATATGAAAACTAGCTATACTGCGTTAAAGATTACTTTTTCTTCATATTACTGCTCAATGGCCCTGAATGCCGAGTAAAGGTCAAAATTTGAAGCCCTTCACCGGCATACGGTGACGTCTCCATATGAGTGAAAATATCTCGAGAGGAACGTTAAACAATATACAACCAATTAATCAATCCATCGATGATTTGTGTAAAAAAGACAATTTTTATTAACGCTCTCATTTTCATCTTCTTGGCATATATCATTTGAAAATAATTTTCACCACAGTGTAGTGAACATATTTACTTTAGGACAAGAGAAAAAAAATCATAGGGTTTTCAGTGATAATGAACTCTTTAAAAAAACTCTTCAACTGTGAAAAAAATGAAATTAAATACTGCTACGAGGGTTGTCCCAAAAAGTCGTAGACAGGGAACATAGTTTATTTTCTCTTTATTAAATCAAATTTCTTTCTTGACATAGCAAAGAGTAACATTTTATGATCATGTATTTCAAGATTCATGACGATACCACATTTAATAAAAAAAACTATGAAAAAATAAAGAAACCATGTAAGTGTACATCGGCGCACGAAAGCAAGCGTAATTTACGTCTCTCATAACGTCATGGTCCCCGTTTCCGCTTCACATGCGTCTTTTATCATCCAAATGAATATTTTTTATAGTGAAAAACCACTCTTGACTAAGGAAGTATTTTAAATTCACTAGTGTCCGTTTTCTTAAGCAGATTAAAGTTTTAGTCAAAATTTAATTCGTTGAAAGATCACCTTACATTTTAGGCAGCAGAGAATACACCTTGTTTGACAACGCTCATGGCCCAGAACGTTCCCGAATGTCTGCGTTAAACAATCAGTACTCTACTTTACATACAATAACTTTTTTTCGATATAGTGGAAAAACTATCTTTGAATATCATACTATAAAAAAAAAACAGTTTTTCTATTTAAATATAGTGTGTAATGTCCTTTCGGTACTTTGTTTCCTCGTCTCTGATGAATATTAAACATACCAAAAACAATTTATTACATTTCCGTGCGCCGGGTACGCGTTCGACGACGTCATTTTCATCAATCTCAATTCGAACAACACTTTGAAAATCATGCCACCAGTCGTCTGTTTCTAATGCTATTTATATGAAAATTTGACATATTATTAAGATTTTAATTCTGGTTTCAGTGATTTAAATTTTAGTTCAGTTTTTCACATAGTACAAAAGAAATAAAAACAAATGTAATAGTTATAAGCGTAAATTATTCCGAATTTTGGTCGTGCGCCGACAGCCCATATCGGCCTTCATATAAATCGTCCCAATATAATTAATATGAAAGATATATATGTAAGAATTCACAGTTTTAAAGAACATTGAGTGTATTATATCTATGCAAAATTTGATTAGTATTGGTTGCGTGTTAAAAAAGTTATTGACATTGTCTACGACTTTTTGGGACAACCCTCGTATATATTTTATGATATACAGTATATTACATCATTGCCTATTGAACAACCCTCGTATTGTTCAAACTGTAATTTACATAAATTGCATTGTCTACAGACTTTTCCGTTTCCCCCGATCATGACAAAGAATGCACGGCAGATGTGATATGTCGACAGAGAAAAGTAATCCTTGTCTTTAATGTCTTCTTTACAAACATGCACAATTGTTTGTCGGCATTATTTTTTCAGTCGCTGTTCAATATCTTTTTTTGAAATTACATTTCTTTTTGCCTTTTGTTATTTGAGATTTATTGTACCAGGAAAATGCATTTAGTTTCCAACTGATTTATGTAGAACATTTGCTAAAGCATGTGTTAGTTGTAATCTACTTTAAAATACATAAAAATCGACATTAAAACATATTTTCAAATACCAAACCCCAAACCATAAACTGAAAACAGACTTAAGTTAAGAAATTCAAATCGATATAACGCTTCAAATAATTTTTATAACGAAATAGAGTTTTTATCATATGTTTATTTGGAATATTATACAAACCTGCAAATATCAACAACATTTTATTATAATTCACATCCTATTCAAAATCAAAATTTTTAATTGAGTTTGTTCTCAGTTTATGGTCTCGAGGCCTGTAACAAACAAACTTAATAAATAACAAATATAGAAAGTTACAGATTAAGTCATGCTTGTATAGGTAACACAAATAAGTTTAACCACGTAATCTACTTTTTAATTTTTATTCAAAGTTTCACAATAATGGGATTTCAAGTGACAAAAAGGTGTTTACATTGATAAAAACTGAGCTTGAATAATATTCGTTATCTCTATAATTTCATTGCAGAAAGGTAGCATATTAAATATACATCATATAAAGTTTCTAATTTCTTTATATACATTCTGTATATTTATTATTGGTGTCATTTACAACCAAAATAGGTAAAAATATTTTCTAATCTGGGCATCCATTTATTTATATCATTATGTCCAAATACAATAAATATATTTTATTTGTTTTTTTATTTTGGTGCAAAGTAACGACTTCAAGGTCATTCAAAAAGTTCGTAGACTTTTGTTCTAACTTTATTATCTAAAGTCATATTATAATCAAATTCAAATACTTCGAGTAAAAAATATGGAATAAATCTTCAGATTCCTAAAAAGTTATCAAATATTTAGAACAGCAAACATGCGGTCAAGGCGCAACGTCAAAATTGAGTAATTTATTATTTTTCACTAGTATCTTTAGCCATACCTCTAATAAATGGATCTGAAACGAGACAAACAATTTACATGTTTAAAATAAGTCTTGCTGTACTATCAAGTAATGTAATACATCGCTCCCTTTAAAAGAAATCAATTTTTAAATACATATGGTCTTGATTAAAGCAAAAACGTTGACGTTGGAGGACGTCAGTGAGCATGCAGCGAGGAACATTAAAGTTTTGCTTGGCATTCGGGAAACTTATTTAACAAACTTTTAAAAATCCTGTTTAAATCAGGAAATGTATGAAAAATAAGTCGTGTTTTGTATAAAATGGAAAATACAATTTCTGTGTGGTAGCTAGTTTGAATCGGACGATGCACAAGGTCTATAAATAAACATGTTATAGTTAGAAATTGTCAAAAGGGTTCAAATTAAAAACTGGCAATCTAGTTCAAGTTATTTGCACAATTGTTGGCAAACTAGGTTTCAAGTGTTATGGATACTTTATATGAATGGAGAAGACGTTTAATGCCGTGAATGAAATTTAAGGAAAGAGTAATTTTGCGAAACTATCTAGACGTTGTTTTTGACGTTACAATATTGGTCAGACATGCTCCGTGGTAACAAAACATGTTGATTTAAAAAATTGCTATCATGAGTTCTATTATATCAAACTGAATGAAACTTCACATTTCGACAAAATAAATGCTTGCATTTACGAAAATGTTTTGATCTATAATTTTGTAAGAATAATATGATGATGCAGAACATTGTCTATGTAATTTTTGAATGACCCTCGTATTCTTGTCATTGTTGAGTAAAATGTTGATATTTTCTAATTATCTTTCATTCATTACGCAGGAAGGAAGTTGAACTCTATACGTCAATAAGGTATAATCGTCCTCTTGTTTGTTTCCAAAGATATGGTATTTGCCGGAAGAGGACAAGAATATAAACTCCAACTGTGTGCCCTTGACCTATTGAATACCAAAAAGTCTAGATTGCTAAGGCAATAATTGTAGGTAAAAATCTCAGCCAACAAATGCTGTTATAAAAATGTGTTTTATTATATTTCGTATTTTAATGTCATTAATATCCGGAGAAGGATATGGAGATAACGAACAGATTTCAATTTCAAAGTCAATAAAACAATCGCAGTACAGTTAAGGTGCGCAATGGAAATATCGATTAAATTTTGTATTTAAAAATGTATTCGTAATCGGGATGGCGATTATTTTTAGTAGATAATTGTAATTTGATTAATAACTACATATCGAGGACGATTATATTTTATATTTAGACTAGTCACGTGATGCGGCAATCACGCGATTTTAGCACATTGACTTGAAGTATTGATGTTACATATAAATATCACTAGTGCAAGGGCATACCCAAGTTAAATTTCCAAGTTTAGTATACAAATATTTTCAACACGCATTGTAGTTTCTAAGAAGTGCTGCGATCCTGTCTAAATTCAGCAATTTCAATTATACTTGTATGACCGAATGCTATATTTTTTACTGAGCGGCATGAACTATTAATATGATTAAATTGTTTTTTAGATTTAATAAGGATCGCAGCACTTTTCAGATACCTTAATAGTTCTACAGTTGAAATGTAAAAGATTACTTTGATCCATAGAGTGTATGCCCTTGCAGTAGATCGATTTATTAAGACCCCCCAAATTACCTTCCGATGTACTTGCATTCAAATATACATCAGTGTCAAATAAATACGTAATGTACAGAAAATATATTAATAAAATAGCGAAGAAGACATTAAATTCAAGTTATTGGCCCAAAGAATATCTGCAAATAATTTTTTATTTAATTAGAGAATACATATTTTATTGAGAAAATATTACTTGATCTGTCTCTCACTACAAACTACGTCACGTTGTAAGAAATGACGTCATATTGACAAGTGTACTGCGATCAGTGACTTGTTTATAACTTGTTACGTGGGATTTAACTAACGACAAAACAATAAGCTGAAGTAAGTTTTTATGTAGTTTGATGATTTCTTACTGGTTAAATTAGCAGATAAACTCATTTTGTGCTTTTTTAAAGAAATGTTGTATGACGTATATTATGTATGATGTCATAGTCAAGTTTTCCTGTACAAATTAGGCTCCGCCTCCTTTTTGTAACCTTAACTGCTGCGATACAAAATTGGAGCAGAGCAAACACGGTGGTGGGATCAGGTGCCATGGAGGAGTAAGCATCCCTGCTGACCGGTCACACCCGCCGTGTGCTCCTTGTCAAAATCGGGAAATAACGGTAAAATCCGTCGTAATGTATATTACTGAAAATGATTCAATAAATGAATGAATAAATGATGGGAAGGAAAGCTCACTCCTCCATTTTACCTGATCTCAAATGTTTTAGAGGCTCGTGTTTTCTCGATCTGCTCGTGGATTGTGTCGTTTGAATCAACTTATGAGCTTGGATACCGTTTGTTATCTCCAGGTTTTTCATATAATTCATTTTTGTATGGTTTTTATATCTATATACCCATAATTTCTCACCAGGATAATAAGATAGTTGTTCCAATCAGAATGCAGATGGCTATTGCTTCCACTGATTTTGCCAGAACCATGTATACTATTGTGGGGTAGAAAGGAAGAAGGCAAAGAGTTTTCTCTTCACAGTCTGGCAACTCTGGGATTACAGTAAAATGTGAAATCTGTCTAACCTTTTTCTAAGATAAAATACGTATTTCAATAACTTTTTTATTAGTCTATATAACCATTATACAATTCAATGCTTATTATAATCGTTTCAGTAAAGATTAATTAATTTTCAAAACATGAAATCTGCTTCCCTCCCCCCTCCCTTCTTTTTTTTTTTTGTTAGAAAAAAAAAGAACATAAATATCTTACATGAAACAAAATTTTTGATCCTACCTGTTGTTATCTGTAACTCCGTATCATTGGAGTGCAGCGTCTCTGATCAAAATAATGTTAACAAAAGAATTTTTAAAGTAGATTTCATTAGGGTCCTGTCAACCCAAGCTGCTTCCACACGGAGTTATTGCGGCGTTGTTAAATTTGTAAAATCGCGTTGGAATCGCAGGGGAAAGTGCACAATTTTCTATAAATTTTTCAAAATGTGAGCTTGAGTTTTTGTCGTGTCCATAGGTCCGTCTGTCGTTCTGTTTGTTTATCCGCAAAAACTTTAACCTTGTCCATAACTCTTGATTTAGTAGAGCTATGACTTTCATATTTCACATGTGTATTCCTTGTGACAAGACCTTTCTTTGGGTACCACCAAATTTGACGTTTTGACCTTGACCTTGGAGTTTGACCCACTTTAGCACAAAAATTTCAAACTTTCACTTTGGCCATATCTTTTGAACAGTAGTAACTGGGACATTTATACTTCACATATATATTTTGTGTGGCAAGACCTTTCATTGGATACCACCAACTTTGACCTTTTAACCTTGGAGATTTGCGTACAGTGTACTTATTTAAAAAGTTCAACCTTGGCAATAACTTTTGAGCTGTAAGGGCTAGAGCTTTCATACTTCACATATGTAATCCTTGTGAAAAGACCCTTCATTGGATACCGAAAAATTTGACCCCTTGACCTTAGAGTTTGACCTACTTTTAAAAGCAAACCTTGACCATAACTTTTAAAGGGTTATGGCTAATGCTTTCATATATTTTAAATATTTAATTATTGTGACAAAGTCTTTCATTTGATTGCAAGACTTTTTGACCCTTTGACCTTGTCCTTGGAGTTTGACCTACTTTAAAAAAGTAACCTTGGCCATAACCTCTGAACAGTTAGGGCTAGGGCTTCCATACTTCACATATGTTTTCCATGTGGAAGGACCTTTCATTGAATACCAATTACCTTGTCGTTTTGACCTTCAAAATTTTGTTCTTATGAAAATCTTTGGCCATAACTTTTGAACACTAAAGGCTAGTGATCTCATACTTCACTTATGTAATCCTTGTGAGAAGACCCTTCACTGGATACCAAGAACTTTGACCCTTTGAAATTGACCTTGGAATTTGACATACTTTTAAAGAGAAAACCTTGACCATTCCTATAAAAGGGTTAGGGCTAGTGCTTTCATACTTTTCATATTTAATCCTTCTGACAAGACCTTTCATTTGATACCAAGACCTTAAACCTTGACCTTGGAGTTTGATCTACTTTTTGAAATTTTAACCTTGGCCACAACTTCTGAACGGTAAGGGCTAGACCTTCCATAATTTACGTGTGTATTTTTCGTGGCAAGACCTTTCATTGGATACCAATGACCTTAACCTTGAAGATTTCTGTACTTATGAAAAAATGTAACCTTGGCCTACTTTCATATTTCACAATTATTTTTCAGTGAGACTACCCTACTTTTTGTACCAATATATTTAATTTGCATTAAAGTAAATTTTAATCTTTGCTTTGTTGCCATACGGGGGCATCAGAGTTTCACAAACACATCTTGTTTTAAAATGCTTTTGTCGGGTAAAAAATTCAACTTTTAATTAGACCTTTTCTGAGAACTTCAGAGAACCTTGAAGCACATTCAGAGGTATAAATTGAAAATTGTTGCATGAAAAGATTTAATTTTCAAGCTTCATTTTGAGACTTTTTGAATTAAATTATAAATTAAAGAGTTGTCCTTCCTGGCTGAGGATCGAGTCCCTTAAATCATATTGACAGGCGTCGATAATGCATACTTCATAGCGTAGTGGTTAACGCGGTGTGTCTTCCACCAAACCCTGCGCTATGGAGAGAGTTCACATCATACGTGATGCCTTTTCTTTTTTTGTTTTCACATATCTTAAAACATGAGTGAAAAAATAAATTATTAATAAAACATTAAAAAATTAAATACAGAATTAAATGCATAAAAGATTATATAAACCATAAAATTTTGAAAAAATATAGCTTTCATGAACTTTTAGAATTTTAAATGTTTTATCTCAGAGCGGGGGATTGTCCTCGCCTTGTACGCCTCCATTCTTTCTTTGTTAGATCTATATTAATTTAACTGATATTCTAAATTTTTATAACATCATTCTTTAACTTTTCAACTTTCTCAAGTCAAGTTGTGATGGTTCTTTAAATTTGTATAAAAAAAATCCAAAACAAATAACATTTTGGAAGACCTCTTGTTCACCAAGAAATAAAAAGATTCATAAAAATTAACAATAAATTTATCTACATATGTACAATAAACGTGAAAACATCCAAGAGTTCAATCATGGTCATCACTGGACAGATTCACATTTCACACCACGTCGTAATGTATGGTCCACCATATTGTCCCTTCCGGTCAACCACATCCTAAAAATATAGCCTCACCACGTACACCAATCCTCCCGTCCAGAACAAAAGCTTAATATACAATTTTGGTCACCTACAATTTTCATAGGGTTTTATAATGTAATATTCAAAACACATATCTGTTCAAAATACTAGATTTTACAAATAAACTACAATAAAAAAAACATGTATTTTTGCCGTTTAACGAAAAAATGAATTATAGCGTAAAAAATACATTCTCGCTATATTGCTAACAGTTTTACATAGAATATTGCTCTTTAAACCTAACAACAAAAATATTGTAAAGTGTAAAAACTTACTGAGCTGTGGCATTTGATACATAAAAATCATACTGTCGGGCCAGGTCTTGCTCTCAACGCCGCAACAAAACATCCCTGAATCCCAAGATCACACAGCAGGTGAAACCGAACACACACCAAGGTCACAGAGCATGGGTTATATAAAAGGCACGCCCAAGATCACTCAGCATGGGTAAAGTATAAATCCCGGCGTCCAGATCTCATCTGACGAACACTAGCCAACACCCAGTATAAATAACTGACCAAACTACTCAAACGGGTTCGACGAGTATACGTTGATAAAAATAGAACAAGTACAACTCAGTGACCAATATTGCGTAAATGAAATAATCAATAACTCCTAATGCCCAAATAAAGATAACACTTACCAATACCTGTACAATAAGCCAATATAAAACATTGACACAATGCCACTTGTGACAAACAGTAATCCATTTTTTCCTTTCAGGATCAATTAAATGCATAAATTGTCTGTTAAGGGAAGAAACATAAAATTTCAATAGAGGTACGTGCCACTTCCACGTTGATCTGATTTCGTGCATTGTTTCATTTATTGTGGAATACACTTGTATGAAAATTGTAAAATGTATATGAAAAACATTTATTATACCTGTACCATTTGTTGTTTTAACACGGCCATTTTCCTTATCACAGTAGTCATCACATGTGCATTTTTCCTCACAAAAGTGACCATAAAATCCCGATGGACACTCTTCCGAACAGTTTTCCCCAAATGACCCTGGCGGACATTCTAACAATAAAAAATATTTGTCCTTAATTCTTTCTTAAATGTAATTCTAAGATACGTTTATTTCATTTGAAGTGATATTTTTTATAAAATCAATGTGAAAATTTGGAGTAAATCTTTGATGGATCTATATATGAATGGGATTGATTTCCAAATTTTGACCTTTACTCGGCACTCAGGGCCATTGAGCAGTGAGGGATCTTTATCGTGCCAACGCCTGCCGCTGACACGGGGCCTCGGTTTTTAAGCTCTCATCCGAAGGACCCGCAACTTTCACTTCAAAGTGCCGAGGGCATGGCGAAGGAACAGTTGCTACCCATTTTATCGACTGAGTCAGTCGCGGCCGAGATACGAACTCACGACCTCCCGATCACGGAGCGAGCGCTCTACCGACTGAGCTACCGTGAACGGTGATTTAATTGGAACATTTGCAGATAAACAGTAAATAAAACGCTCTCCATTTAGATTCAGGACATTTTATTCTTCGATTTGGTAAATGTCAGTCTAGACGTACCAAATGTCACGTGCGCTTTGACGATCCCGATCTGAAATGAAACTGAATAAGTATCTCTCTCGTCCGAAGGGTCGTATCGTCAGCATATTACTTTTAAATATATTTAAACTTCATTGTGGAGTTATAATTGATTGATTGATTGATTGTATACTGTTTAACGTCCCTCTCCAGAATATTTCACTGATATGGAGACGTCACCATTGCCGGTGAAGGGCTGCAAATTTAGGCCTATGTTCGGCACTTATGGCCTTTGAGCAGGGAGGGATCTTTATCGTGCCACACCTGCTGTGACACGGGGCCTCGGTTTATACGGTCTCATCCGAAGGACCGCCCCATTTAGTCGCCTTTTATGACAAGCAAGGGGGTAATGAGGACCTATTCTATCCCGGATCCCCACGGGGCGAGTTATAATTCGTTTGATTTTCATGTTATAATTCGTTTGATTTTCATTAATTTAAATAATTTGCAATAATACATACCTTGGTCAACACAACCGAATCTTTTGTCACAGATTACATTTGGGTTGCATTTGCATTTCTGTCGACATAAATAACCATATGTTCCATCGGGACACTTATCCTCGCTATTCTGGCCATAGGTACCCGGAAAACAAACTGTAATATAAGGAGTTATATATTGTTTATTTAGATCCACAATTTCGAAAATTGATGAAGTCGTTTTCTTTTATCTTAAGTTTTATCAAATGCATTATAAGAAGCATACTTGTAACACGAACCTTCGCATTTGTTTTTGATATGCTGATAGTAATTAATACAGCATTTTAATTCTCTGAAATAAAGTAGATTAGAAATTATAGAATTTAATCAGTTATCATGAAGTAATAAAATATAGTTATATAAAATCTTGCTTTTATGATTTTCATTGATTTGCAAATTATTCATGATAAACAAGCAAATAAATAAAATATGGTTCTTACCTGTCATGTCCGGTGCAAACTCCTTTTCGAAGACCTGAGGCAAATAACACAATCCTGGCAATGAATGTAATATTTCAAAATGACAAATCAACAATCGATCAAAAAACATGTAATTAACTTACATCCTAGAACATGATCGCACGTTTCATTAGGGTTGCAGTTACATTTTCCAAGACAGAGTGTTCCATATTGATTTTCTGGACACCGTTTGGTGCAATTCTCTCCGAACCATCCTTCTGGACAGACTTAATTTCAAAAAGAACTGCAATATGTGTTTATTTTTTTCACATTTATGTAAGGTAAATACTTTGCTAAGATTAAATTAGAATGAAAATTGTAGTTTTTCTTTTTAAATATTTCTCTTAATTTCTGATTACCTTTACACGTTCCGCTTTCTTGATAGTAATTAACACAACATTCAATTTCATTCCTGTGAAAATCAATTGGAAGAGCAGGTTTTTTTAAATTTCAGCATTTTTCTGATATCTTGGAGAGAGGACATTGAGAAAGTACATTTTCATAATTTCTTTTTAAAGAAAACTGAAAGAAGGTGATTTTCAGTTTGCTAATTCGTTAATTAAGCTGTTTTACCTGATGATAACTTTTTAGAGAGACTTACTTAGAATTTCGATAAGTACGTATCTGATAATTTCAGTGTGAAAAGTAGATAAAAACATCTTATGAAATTGTTTAATTACAGAAATTAATTGCAACAAGAAAACTTGATACGTAAATGCTTTCATTTCTTTTTTACCCCCCTATTATCATTTTAACTGTTGAATAATTACATAAAAATGTATCTTGGAAAAAATCTTACGTTACTAAGTTTCTACACTCTCCACTTCCAAGATTGAAAGTTGTTATGCCCTCATGAATAAACAAAATTAACAAGTAAAGAACAATGATATAGCTATTCCAACACATGTCGTTTTTCATATATTTACTTCAATTATTCAAGTTGAATTTATATAAATATTTAAAAGGAAACAAAAGGAAAAAAAGAGGAAAGTAAAAAATGTTACATTATTTCTATGAAGTACTGACGCTTTCGTGGAAATCTGTTTATTTGTTTCTATCTTTATTTTTTGCAACATAACCTAGTTTTCATCATTAAAACACAAATAGAATATAATAAGTTATGAATAGAAATACAAATAAAAAATACATCACCATACATTGATTGTGATCTGTTCCTATGTAATTTAAACTTACAAGGTCTAACCGTGTAATAAACGTCCTACTGATCTCACTGCACTGAAAGATCATATATGACCTCACTGACGTAATAGACTGTAGCGTAAAGAAACACCTATATTATGTAGACTTTGCAGTGCAGTGGCGTATGCAGGTGAGGAAGGTAATATTGCTGCATCAATAATGGAAGTTGACGATTGAGAGAAGTTTCATGACGTTTCAATATAAGAATGCAAAATACACTATATTAATTGTTTCATATTTTGATGTTTACTTGAAAAAGTCATTAATGGTAATCTTACAAACAAGATTTATAATAAACGTTAATAATTTAATTTAACTTGTAACACGTCATTTGATTGGATAAAGATTTTATCCATTTTGTATAACATAACTTGCCTACGTCACAATGAGTTACGTCAAAAAATGTATTACTCCGCTTGACGTTACTTTTAAAATTTAATCAATGTGAAGCCTTATTCTAGGGGGGGGGGGATTGTCTCATTGTCTGCAATGAAATTAAATTATAAGGATTGAAGCTTATTTCAACTTATATTATACGATATAACAAAACTTGGGACAGTTTACGCTTTGCGGTTTATAAAGCGTAAACTGCCCCAAGTTATGTTATATCGTATAATATAAGTTGAAATAAGCTTGTACATGTACATGTACATGCATGATATTGAAAATTGTCGATTAATTTTTTAAAAGTAATACTATTGATAATAACAGTTTTTAGTAAATTAAAAAATATACTGTAATACATATACTGTAATACATAATGCTGTTGTATTAACACGTGCGTGTACAACACATTTTTTGTTTGCTGAAAATTTCGGTAAAATTGCTAGGTATGCAAATTTATTTGATCGTTATTTTTATAGTATTAATACATATTTTTTTTCTGAAAAAATTCAGTTTTTGATATGTATGCCAACTCCTGTAATAGAACTGCCATTTCATAGACAATAAAACCTTTTTTCTATAATGCTCAAATTTGGTCCTATAACACTCTATATTTAGGTATCTGTTTTTTAAAAAAATAATCAAATACTATCAAGTTTTAGGGCCCCATGGAGTTTTAAATTTTGTTTTCTTAAAATACGGACATTGGTCAACTAATATACAAGAACGTGAGTTAAGTTCGCTCTTTCCCTCTCGAAAATCAAATGCTAGGTATCTTGCTCTGTTTTGACAATTTTCCGATTATACCACATGGCTATTCTATTTCTTTATTTCATTAAAAGTATTTTATAAATTTCAAGTTGCACAATCGCATGTTTATCACATTTTCTTTATTGTACGATCGCATATAGAGTCTTTGCCGATCGCCAAAACGTTTGGCATGTGTTCACTTAAAACCGTTATTTTGACGCTCTCTATTTGATAAATAACTTCAAATCGGATTTAACATTTATAATTTACCTATTTAAAATTGCAAATGTGCCTTTTGGACTGTCGGGTATACGTAATAAGGTAAGAAATGCCACCTAACGAGCTCCGTGTGTCACGTTAGGGCAGTCATATTCAAGGAAAACTTAACTTTAACATAATATATGGTGATTTTTGATGCGTAGAGAATCGACTTTCATGGTGTTAAACATATCTCGTAGCATTTAAAAAGTCAGAAATGTTGAAGGAAAATTGCGATGAAATAGGACAAAATAATGTTTTATACTCCATCTTCCTCATGTAGCTGAATTTGACTATCGGTGCTGTCGATCGCATCAGCGTTGCAGATCGTGCGTTGACAGGGGTGAGTTATGAAACAAATAAATGTACATGTACAGTGCCGACCAGACCCAACCTGACACCTAAGCAGTCCCAGAAAGCAGTCCCCGGGACTGCTTTGTGACTGCTGTGGGACTGCTCTGGGACCGCTGTGGTACTGCTCCGGGACCGCTATGGGACTGCTCTAAAAAGCAGACCCAGCTGTCCCTGGGACTGCTTTCTGGGACTGCTTTGTTCACTCATGTGTGAAAAAAGTACTGAGTGACATGATAGCTCCGCCCCCTTGTGTATTCTGAATTTGCAGACTTCCAGTTGTTTTGTTTACTAGGAGCAGAGTGTAGTTTAAACTATTAAAAAAGCAAGGTTTTCTTACAATCTTTTGATAAGAAGAGATTATAGTTGAATAATATTTTCAGAGACTGTATATTTACACAAATGTAGTTTAGATTTAAAAAAAAAAAATAAAGCTGTTCAATCAGGAAGTCAGGAGAAGAGATTTTTTCCCCTAAAAATAAACTACAGGTTTATGAAAAAAAATATCTACATGTAGGCCTTTTTTATTATTTTATTAAAATTATGTGCACTCAAACTTTGCATTGGCACTATTTAAAAATAATCATTACAATTAGATATAAGATTTTTTTAATTGAAAAGCTACATGTTTTATGAGTACCACGCTAAAAAAAGTTTTCCATGCAACCTCCAAATAAAGTCTAACAATTTATTAAATGACCATGAAATAAAATTATGCTACCATTCTTCCGTAACTTAAATAATGTGAATAATCATACGGAATATATTAATGAATTACCAGTAGTTTTTAATTAATAAACAAATCATCAAAAGAGTACATTTATTTTATAAATAAAAAATTGAAAATACCGGGAATTGTGATTTATCTCTATTTTGTTTTGCTTGTGTTTACCTGGCTGTTTAATGTTTACAAAATGGTAACAACACCCGCGGTTTCAATCGCCTTAGGGCTGAAAATCAGTGCGTGTTATTTGGGTATAAGTATCAGCGTTTCACATCATTGAACATGCCTGGTCAACAATGACCCTAACTTCAATCTACCGTTATGTAATGCACAAATAAAATTGATAAATGAAATGTGTATGATTTCTTTCAGGATTTATTAATTTTGAATAAAATCTGAGGGTTCCGTTCTGGTGATTTACAGATCATGTACATTCTAACATTTAAAAATAAAACACTTAAAACTGAGTATTTTAAAGATAGAGAAATTAACAATAATTAATGTCAGTAAAAATACTGAAAAATAATACTTGGCAAAATTTAACATAGAATTTTCTAAAAGCCCCAATTCTTAAGAAAATTCCTTTTGAGTATCCCCATAGTATGAAAATTGGCCATATAACGATAACGATAGCATATAACGATAACATATGTCGATAAGATCTATTTAAAACTAATTCTTACTGGTGGAAAATAATTAATTCACGTTTAATTTTCTGTATAAAAAATAAATATGAAAAACAGTATCAATCACAAAAAAATTAAAGATATATATGCCATATTAGTGTTATTGCTAAAAAAATAAATACATGTGGTGTCTCATCAAGTTACATAAGTTATGTAATTTCTGCAATTAAGACAATTCCACTCCATCACTTTTAAAAGTTATGAAATATTATTTTGTAAAAATTATTTTCTTTCCGAGTCGGATATTTAACCGCCTCTTATTGAAATATTCATGAACACGTGGTCTCGCATGCAAACAATGGTCCATTCTCGTGAATGAGCCGAAAAGCATGATGGTCTACTACGTTTTTCCTACAAACACGTGAGTTAGGGAAATGTACGATGCGATTTCAAATGACAGCTGGAAAGCCGATTTACATTTTTTTTAAACCTGTTTTAGAAAAATGGGAAGAATAGTTACTAATTTCACGGTTTAATTGAAAATTACCTCTATATTAATTCTCATGCGCATTGATCGTAGAACGTGTACATGTATTGAGTAGCATACTGTATGTTTCGAAGTTTAACACATTGTAAACATTGTCAATACGTGAGAACACCCCAGAATTAATAGCTTTTTGTACCGAGGATTATATAGTCCCGTGAAATTGTCTTTTCACTGTCAGTACAGCACGGGGAAACTGTAAACAGACGGACAATAGAGTGGGGAAAACTTATTTTTATCATTGTTCATTTGTATGCAAATGTTAGCATGGGGTTAGTAGATGATAATGTACAGCTCAACAAACTTTTTGCGTTGGTAGGAAACTTTCATGATGCTAGATTTCAGGAAGTTAACCTGAAAAAATGTCATCTTTTTAACATGGAAAGCAGTCGAACAGATGAGAAATACTTCTATCATCTTGCGCCTTAGTGTCATACTAATGTACAGAAAATACAGAAATTACATGAACTGCACTGTTTCTGTATGAAGGTAAGACAAACGTATGCTTTAAAATGAATGGATACAAAGGCGGTTACATTTGAAGAGAAACCACGAAAAAACCATTTAGAAACTCTCATAATATATCATATCAAAGAGCATATAAAAATCCTACCAATTAGTATGTGTGAATTATGTTTAAAGTAATGGAATATGATCAAAATTAAGTTACAAATCATTTTTAAAATATATATTGTTGTCAAATTACACAATTTTGCATTATGACAATGTGACCTTAATTTGTGCAAAAACCCATGTGAGTTTAAAATGTTTGTTGAGCTGTACATAATGCATTAAGCATGTAAATGCTTGGGAAAATGCACCACGTCTTTCTGAGAGCGATTTAAAAAAACTAGCCTGTTCGAAAAACACATGTAGTATTTATGTACTGAGTAGTAACCCATAAATGCATTAAATGCAACTCATTGAGCTGATTGGTCGATTTGTCAGTCTTGTTGGTTCCTCGCTGAACAGACGTCACATAAAATAGTTTCCTTGACCTGATGATTCTCGTGATGCTTTTCCCGCGCACATGCGCAGATCCAACATAAACGTCAGTCCTTTATAAACATGCATGAGAATATCGTGTTCTTTTCCCGACCAGTACTTTGTTAATACCGAATAATATTTCGTCGAATTTGCGAGAATGCTTCATTGTGATAGCTTATCATACTTCAGAAATTTTTGTTTGGTTTCAGCTGTTCAAAAATACTGTTTAACACGGCATATATATCTTTAAGAAATTGAATTATTAATATAAACGATAATTGTATTAAATATTCATGTTCAGTTTAATTCATACATGCACGTGTGAAAGCCTTCTTCCTTCAATAAATATTATTTCAATTTTTTTCTATGCGCGTACTGTTCATAAATGACCTTCGCATACATGTAAGGATTCCTGGCATACTACCCAGAATCAAATTCAACTGCCTTTTATAGTTCCATTGTTTATTGCAAATCTCATTTCTAAGTCAGCGCCGCCCATTAAATTAATAAACCCCGGCAACTGGGACTGCTGGGATTGCTCTCTGGGACCGCTGGGACCGCTCTGGGACTGCTGTGGGACTGCTAAAGCAATCCCAGAAAGCAGTCCCCCGGGCCTGCTCTGGAACGGCTTAGTGTCAAGTTGGGTCTGGTCGGTACTGTACCTGTACCAATCATTTCTGATAAAATAATATCCAGACAGAAGTTTCATCTCTGCTTAAGGAAGCTCTAAACACTAACAGAAAATGTTTTTTCGACTCTGAGAAAAAGATATCATATCAAGATATGCATATTGAGACTTTATCGTTCATTTAAAACATAGGGTACGGGCCTTGTTTGCGCAGGAAAAATGTTCAAAGACAACGGACTATTTCTGAGGAGAAATCACTGTTATTTACTTATATTGGGAGAATTAATGAAAATAATTAATTAAATTTCTCACTCTTGGTCTTATATAATGCTAAAATATTCTATTCTATTATAAATTATGTATAATTAAAGGTAATAACAATTTCTTTAATTTTACGTCTAAGGGCAGACCCACTGTGGGACGTGGAGACCGGTCCCTCGGAAGAGACCGAATAAACCGAGGTCCCGTGTCGCAGTAGGTGCTGGCACGAAAAAGATCCCTCCCTGCTCAATGGCCCTGAGTGCTGAGTATACGACAAAATTTGCAGCTCTCCACCGGCAAGTGGTGTCGTCTCCATATGAGTGAAAAATTCTCGAGAGGGACGTTAAACAATATACAATCAATCAATCAATCTAGGGGCAGATCACTCTAACTGTATAAAACTATTCAATAAATAGAGCTCTTTAGTGTGCAGTGTTTAGAGCGTCCTTAAAAGGACAATGACGTGTTAATGAAATGTCGATATACGTACATTTCTTTCAGATGTTTAAAGTATATAATTGTGTTGACAACATGCCTTTCATATTGTTTTTACGGTTATTCATCTTTTTTCTTGGATGACATCTGGCCTTCATCTACTTTTGCCAATACATTTTCAGAAAAAAACATCTTCTTCAGTTTGTTCATTTAATCACTGATTCATTGCAAGGATTGTTATCTGTGGACGTCACTTTCTGATAACATCTGGAATACATTCCAATATTGGACTCATTTTCTGAATTCATTGTTATATATTATTGTAGGACAAAGCACCCATGTTAAGATGGCTATATGTGTTATCGGCGTCTTCTGATATATTATTGGCTTTAAGGACACCCTTGTCTGGAAAATATTTGTCAGACCTTCTGTCATATTATTGCATTTGGAGGGGAAAAGGGCTCCTTAGAAATTGTTAAGTTTCTATATACTTTTTTTCCGCAATTGGAGTGGTTCTTGCACTTGGATTTAATTGTTGTTTCCCAACGATTTTGGATCGTCAACAAAGTTAATTAAGAAATATTTAAATCTACTTGAAGTATACATTTTCATAGCTATGTGTGAATATGAAAATTTACAATTTAGGGAAGAAAAAATACACCCCTAAAGGTGTTTTTTTAAAATAAATTAAATGACTTTTACCATCATTCTGGTCTGCATTCCCTCGCTTTTCGCATATATGTTTCTTTTTAAGATAAATGAGCTCTTAAGGAGAGATGATACAAACTTTTGTCAATCATTTTGAAAATAACGACAGATTTCAATGAATAAGTTTCACCGCGTAGTTTTAAATTTTTTATTCAAAGTTGAACAAAAATGAAATTTGAAGTGAAAGATATTTCTATAAAATAATATAGATTATTGAAATGAATATGAGATAATCTAATTTAATTGTTTGGATAGCATTAAACATAAGACACAACTTGGTACAAGTTATCTAGTTCATGGGATCTAGGGTGGCAGAGGATAGTTTCGAATAAAGTACCGTCAAAAAATAGAAAAAATAGAGAAACCTGAGGTTTGAATGCATATTATAGGTAATTTTATTGCTAGAATATTTTATGGGTGCATTTGGGGGGAATTGGTGGCCTTGTATATTTTATTGAAATATGACACTTGAGTGTCACTACTACTGTATAGGGGATATGGACTAGAAATACGAAACTAAGCTCAAAACTCGCTCTACCGGTATTTCACCAGAAAAGCGGGGTGGGTTCACAGGATGAATTGTAGCTTGAAAACGAGGTGGTTGAGCCCATATCTCTTGCTGTTCATTGGTATGTACAAATGTTATTCTGCAATTTCTGTGGTAGCTTAGGTCATCAGCACGGGCCTGGAAGCAGATGCGGCTGCGGCGAAATAGTGAAAATAGGCATGCTTCACATGAAATTTTGAGATTATCCCTGCGCCATCTTTAGGGCTCATTGTGTAAGTTGTACATGTTTTATTCCTAAAAGCTTCAAATTTCTCAAGGGACTACATCATACTATTATTACATGTAGAGGGAATTTAAAATTTTTCAATGCACATTTTAAAAGCAGCTAAATATTAACTAAACCATCAGTCAAACGTTTTGATTGCAAAAAAAACTATCCTCTGCCACCTTCAAGAATGCATCAATTTTTAGAAATGTGAATTTTAGTCTGATTTTTATACAAAAGGGTTTATTTATGTATGCCAATTTAAAAAAAATACTTTATTTCTGTTATTTAAAATGTGTACAGTTGGGTATATTCACTAAAAAGCAAGGGGGGTTACTCTTTTTCAGCATACATTTTTAAAGACTTTGAACCATCAGCATAATAAATCATATAAGATTTAGGCATTTTTTGCCAGAGAATAAATTAATTGTTTGAATTTGATACGTTGGATATTGTCGCATAATTAAAATCATGTCTTGCTTTAATTAATTAAATCTAATTAAAATTTAAGTGTATTAATTAGTGCGATATCACTGAAATTACATAAATTTGCCATTTTTTCAACCTAATTTACTAAATATAAATATTTTGAAAATAAAAATCAGTCAGCATACCTAAATGTCACTAAACCTAACCATACATAGTACAAAAAAACTTTTTTTGCTTTATTTTTCCAAATTTAACCTATTCTGTTATTGATATTTTCATGAAATATGCCCCCCCCCCTTTCAATTTTTAAATTTATCTATATCTAAATGTGACAGAATCTAATTTTTTCAAATGTTTGCTATAAAATGACTATTTTTCTTTGAATAATAACAAAACAAAGAGTTTAAATTGCATATTTATTGAAGTAATAGCAATAAAATGTGCATTTTCATGTAATTTATTGAATTCTGCTAGGCCCATATAATCTGCCCACAGTTGCCCAGGATGGACAGAATAATCACTTTTAATTTTCAGGAGAATGAAATGTATGTATTTGATTACTCATAACTGTTAAAAGGGAATATCAGACACTTAGAAAGAATTCATCTAGGAAAAACAGATTTTTACAGTGCATTTTCATTACACTGAAGAAATGGCTGCAGGGGTAGGGTGTTGAACTGCCATTTCCTGGACACTTTTTCTTTAGCATGTGATGCAAGAGGGTTTTTTGCATATCATGATAAATATCTTGAAAGTTGAAAGGGGTTTTAACTTTGCAAAGAAATTATAGGTATATAAAACCAAGTGAAAAAGGGATAAAATGGAATTTCATAGAACATGAGAAATAGGGGAGTATGTGATACATGTGAGTACATTTCACCAAGATGTGCTCTTTATATTTGACTTTTTACATATAAATGTATTTGAAATAGATTAAAATTACCATTTAACACTTTTTTGATGGTATATTGATCATCTGGAGTTGTAAGAATTGCATTTGTTTTATGTGAAAGAAACAATATGGGGTTAAGGGGGTTGACCGAGAACTGGTGAGGTCTCTTATTTGGTCATAACTTTTTTATTTTTCAATGAATCAAGACATATTTGGTATATTTTTACTCAGAATTGCATGTTCTTTTTTAATTGAGCAAGGTTTATTACTTGCAAGACAAACTTTGAAAGTTAAAGGTGGCAGAGGATAGTTTCGAATAAAGTACCGGTCAAAAAATAGAAAAAATAGAGAAACCTGAGGTTTGAATGCATATTATAGGTAATTTTATTGCTAGAATATTTTATGGGTGCATTTGGAGGGAATTGGTGGCCTTGTATATTTTATTGAAATATGACACTTGAGTGTCACTACTACTGTATAGGGGATATGGACTAGAAATACGAAACTAAGCTCAAAACTCGCTCTACCGGTATTTCACCAGAAAAGCGGGGTGGGTTCACAGGATGAATTGTAGCTTGAAAACGAGGTGGTTGAGCCCATATCTCTTGCTGTTCATTGGTATGTACAAATGTTATTCTGCAATTTCTGTGGTAGCTTAGGTCATCAGCACGGGCCTGGAAGCAGATGCGGCTGCGGCGAAATAGTGAAAATAGGCTTGCTTCACATGAAATTTTGAGATTATCCCTACGCCATCTTTAGGGCTCATTGTGTAAGTTGTACATGTTTTATTCCTAAAAGCTTCAAATTTCTCAAGGGACTACATCATACTATTATTACATGTAGAGGGAATTTAAAATTTTTCAATGCACATTTTAAAAGCAGCTCAATATTAAGTAAACCATCAGTCAAACGTTTTGATTGCAAAAAAAACTATCCTCTGCCACCTAGATCACAGGGCTGGTTCAAATATGATGAACAATATCGGCTACGCAAAGCTAGCAATCCTGAATCCTCCTGGGGGGTTATAAGTCAAGAATTTTGGCTATTGTATGTGACCAACCAAAGTTTAAATTCTTTTGGCAGTCAAACTCATTTCAACAATACTAAACAAAATTTAGATGAGAGCAGCTACCCAGTATTGCTATCATTTCAATCAAGGTAAAAAGTGCAATTTTTCCCCAGATGCAGATTCAAGCGCGTCTGCAGGAGGTGCGGAGGCAAGCACCCGGCCACAACCTGTTCCACCAAGTCAGCTGTATAAATTGGGCAAGACCCCAATAAAACTAGATAAATTTTTTTACATACACAAAATTATTCTGATCATCAATTTTTAAGGGAAGGTTTTCAACATGGTTTTAAATTACAGTATTTTGGCCCTAGATCACCCAGGTTTTCTAAGAATCTTACAAGTTTAGACAAACAATATCCAGTTGCGGAGCAAAAGATTTACAAAGAAGTCCCATTGGGGAGGGTTGCGGGTCCTTTCATAGAACCACCTTTTCCAACATTACAAGTTTCTCCTTTAGGTCTTGTACCTAAAAAAGACGGTGACTACCGCCTCATTCACCATTTATCATATCCAGAATCTGCTTCAATAAATGATTTCATTGACCCAGAACAGAGCTCAGTAACCTATTCAACCATAGATGATGCTGCTGCCATTATTGAAAAATTAGGTCGGGGGGCATTTCTGGCGAAGTCGGACATTAAATCAGCCTTTAGGTTGCTACCAGTGAACAGCACTGATTTCGACTTGTTAGGTTTTCACTTTAATGATGGTTTTTATTACGACAAGATGCTACCTTTCGGTTGCAAAATAAGTTGTGCAATTTGGGACAGATTTGCTTGCTTTCTGCATTGGCTTATACAGGATTGCTCAAAAAATGTGCCTCAATCCTGCATTATCTAGATGACTTTCTTTTCTGTGGCAAAGAACTTTCCATTTGCAAAAATACGTTAGACACTTTTCTTTATCTGTGCAACGATCTGGGGGTCCCTATTGCAAAAGACAAAACAGTATATCCAACGCAGGTTCTTACGTTCTTGGGCATTGAGTTTGATACGATGGAAATGATCATGAGGTTACCGTTGGTAAAAATCGATGAAATCAAACAAAAGATTCTCGACATTATGGCACTTAAGAAGGTTACTCTTAAGCAACTTCAGTCTTTATTGGGTTTGTTAAATTTTGAATGTAGAGTTATAGCTCCAGGTAGGGCTTTCTGTCGAAGTTTGATTGATGCAACAATTGGCCTAAACAAACCTCATCACCATACCCGTGTAACGTTAGAAATGAAAGCAGACCTCAAAGTCTGGCTTGACTTCCTCCAATCATTTAATGGCATTTCAGTCATTACAGAAGGTATATTGGTGAATAATGAGACTCTACAACTCTACACTGATAGCACAGGGGGAGATAAGGGGGGCTTTGGTATATATTTTGCAGGCAAGTGGACATATGCTCAATGGCCCATTTCCTGGTTTGTACAAGGCATAACCCGTGACATGACCTTTTTAGAGCTTTTCCCGGTCCATATAGTTATTCAATTGTGGAAACATCAATTTGCCAACAATAGAATTTTGTTTTACATTGACAATATGGCGGTGGTACATGTCATAAACTCGACAACATCAAAGTCACAAAGGGTCATGAAAATTGTAAGAAAACTAGTTCTCACTTGTCTCAAACACAATATTTTGATTAAAGCACATACTTTCAAATCAAATTTTATTGCGGATTCTATCTCTCGTTCACAGTGGGGCAAATTCCGACGGCTAGCACCGGCAGCAGATCCATGACCAACACCGCTTCCCAAGAATATGTGGGAAATTTAACAAGGGAGGCAAACAGACTTATACAGGGTTCACTATCAGCAAATACATACAAAGCTTACCAAGGGGCTCTCACCAACTTCAAAAAATTCCTGAATAATTGTGGGACCACATTGTATTTCCCCATTCCTGTTGATCATTTGCTTAATTTCATTGCCCACCTTTCTATTTCAGGTACAGCTTATAGAACAGCTGCACTGTACATTAGCGCATTATCATATATCCATAAATTAAGAGGCATACAAGATAACACTCAATCATTCATTGTCAAAAAAGCCTTGCAGGGTCTCCACAAAAAGAGAGGTATCACTTTAGATTCTCGAATCCCATTAACTGTATCTATCTTGGAGCATGTAGTATCAGCATTGCCGTCAGTGTGTAGATCATCTTACGAGGCAGTGTTATTTTAGACACTTTTCTCAATTGCATATCACGGCTTGCTTAGAGTAAGTGAAGTTTTGAATATCCATAGGGCACACATCACGTTTACTAGAAGCAAGGTCAGCATCTTAATTCCCAGGTCCAAAACTGACCAAATGGGAAATACAACAACATTGCATATTTCCAAACAGTTAAATTCGGATATTTGCCCAGTACAGTGGGCACTCAGGTTTTTGCAGCTGCGCCCTAATGATGGTCCTCCTTTATGCTTTATTCATGTCGACAATAAGGGTGTAACAAGGATACCAATCAACTACGTGCTTCAAAAAGCACTTCAATTCAGGAACATTCAAGGACACTTTAGACCACTTAGTTTTAGAATAGGCAGGGCTACAGATCTTGCAAAACAGGGGTTTCCAGATTCAGAAATAAAATCTTTCGGCCGGTGGGAGTCAAAAGCTTTCAGAAACTACATAAGATTATAACATGTTAGCATTGTTAAATGGAATACAGGCTAATTTTGCCAAAGTATTCCAGGTTTCAAGACGATTTGGATAGTGGGATCTTCAATACCTTTATCGGCTGGTGAGGAGGCAGGGAGGAGACCGGGTGGAAAGAATCTTAATCTTGGGATGGACATCACTTGGAAGGGAATTAGAGGGCTGAAATGGGAAGATCTTGACAAAGTGTTAACAGATGAACTCAAACACCAACCACACCCAGATGTACTAGTCATTCACGCAGGGTCAAATGATCTAACTACGGCTGGCAATACTGCACTTAGATTTTCACATGAAATTCAATGTAGTTTGTATCGTTATAATGTATTGCTTCCTAAGACTTTGCTCATTTGGTCAACAATGCTTCCCCGTCTTTATTGGCATGGTGCACCTCTTGGCAAGGGTGGTGCTAAGATTGATTTAAAACGGCGTAAGGTGAATAAGGCCATTAGAAAATTCATTAAATCCGAAGTTAATGGGGCTTGCATTTTTCATGACAAAAATATCAACGTTCATCAAAGCAGTTTATTTAGATATGATGGAACTCATTTATCGGAAAGGGGGAATAAGGCTTATTTAAATAATATCCAGGGTGGTTTGGAATTCATTTTAGGGGGAAAGGGCAAAATTTTCCCTCCTCAGTAATGCCCTTTGTTTATCTAGTCAGATTTCAGTTGACCTGTAATTTCCTAGTTTAGGATTGCTATATATATAAATATTAATTTTGGTGCAAATTGTTGTGTGGAACATCATATCGATGTTAGTGGCGGGGTCAAGGGAGACATCAGCCTTGTACACGCTTAACCTGTTTGTCTCTGCCCATCTGCATCAAAGCATGAGGGTGTCATGGCTGTGTTTTAACATGGAAGTTAAATGCCATTGAGGAAATGTGTAGAATAAATGTAAATTGCTTGGCATTTTGCAGCATTTCAGTGTCAACACCCCCTCTACCTATATAAAAGTAGGAAAGGCTACAGGCTGGTTGGTGTTAAAATTCTAAACCAGGTAGCAAGCCAGAGGCAGGGTGTAAAAGCTGTGCAGCTTGTGTGCCTAGCCACCATGCGTGTGTCAGGCATGGGGTTCCATGGCACTCGCATCTAAGCGAGGCCACTAGTTTGCCTGTTTGTTTATGGTATCCTAGTTGTCTCCCTTGACTCCTACAAAATTTGCGGCCATTTTCATCCAACATTGTGTGTGTTGTATTATTATGATCTTGTTTCTCAATAAATTAGTAAAGTTACAATTGGTGTTTTCAATTCTCAGAGCTGTCTGGAAGACAGTCTCAGTATAATGGTATTGAAAAGGCAGAGAAAGCAATATATAATGGGCTGCAATATTCAATTAATATAGATTATTGAAATTAATATGAGATAATCTCATTTAATTGTTTGGAAAGCATTAAACATAAGACACAAACTTGGTACAAGTTATCTAGTTCATGGGAAAGTCAGCATCAGGATGAGTTAACTAGTAAAGCAACTTCCTCTTTCTCTTCACATCTAGCCATTTTGGTCATTAGTAAAAGTTACCCACCCACCACTCCCAATTTAGAAAAAAAAAAAAAATATATATATATATATATATATATATATATATATATATATATATATATATATATATATATATATATATATATAAATCCACACACGTATTGTTATAATAAAAAAATCACAACACCGAAATAAACTCAACCGGTTTCATTTCCAATCTTCAGGAGTTTGACAATACAATGCTTAGTTACACAAAATCAACATTCATATTGTGACGTCATAAAGCGTCAATACTTAGTCGCGCTTTAGCAAAGTTCATTATGACGTCATGATAATACGTACGTAAGTTATTACGGGAAATTAGATTTTTTTTATACAAATAATACAGTTATATTATGCGGGTAAAAAGTATATTTCTTAAATGAAATATAATTATGTTGCATTCAAAACAGGTTTATTTCTGTTTATAAAATGTTTTTCTTTAGTTTCACGTTCTTTTTCTGTAGTATCCCTTCGGAATTTGTAGAATGGAAAGACAGTAAAATTAGGGGTTTTATTTTTGGCACAGTTTCTGATGTGTTCGCTTACGGCGGTACACTGGTATTTTGGTTCCCTAATTTGTTGTCGGTGTACGGTCATTCTGTGTCTCAGGGTGTCTCCTGTCTGGCCGATATAATTTTCACCACAACCGGCGCAGGTTATTACATAAATAAGATTAGAACTGGTGCATGACATTGATGTTTTAATAGTAAATACGCTTCCAGTTTTAAATTGAAATTTGGATCAGGTATGGGCAAGTACTGCATCTAGGCTTGTTGCATCTATTGATGTTTGCTGGTTCATTGTTGTTAGTAGAAAAGGACGCTTTTGTAAGAATGGATTTGAAGAGACGGACTTTGTCGTTTACTCTTAATGATCTGTGAAGTTTCTAATATTTTTTTCATGTCTGGATCGTCCTCTAAAATTGGCAGATTGTTCCTAATAATGTTGAAAATTTCCGGATTTCTTGGGTTATGTGTTGACACGTATGGTATAACATTATTTACTTGTTTATTTTTCACTGTAAGTAGATCTTTTCTTTCTGGAGATTTGGCTTTGTTTATTCCGTTTTCAATCAATTGTATAGGGTAGTGTCTTTGAAGGAGTAGTTCTTGTAGTTCTGTAAGGCGAGATTCCAAGATTTCTGCATCGGAAATTATTGTGCAAAGACGTCTGGCTAAATTGTATGGGATATTATTTCTGGTGTGTCTAGGGTGACAAGAGTCAAATATTAGGTATTGTTTGGTATCTGTTATTTTGTAGAAAACATCCGTTATCAAACGGTTTTCTTTTTAATAACCATTACATCGAGAAAGGATAACTTATTACTATCCGATTCCATGGTGAATTTCAAAGTGGGGCTCAGGTTGTTGAGAATATTCAAAAATTCCATTAGTTGATCTTCACTTTTGTCCCATATGACGAAACAGTCATCTAAGTAGCGTATCCACGACTTCCTTATAAAATTTTCAAAGTCCTGCCCGAATTTTTCTTTCACGGTTAAATACAGTTTTTCCTCTAAGAATCCTAGGACAAGTGTAGCATAAGTCGGCGCAACTTTGGTTCCATTGCCGTGCCTAATTTTTGTCTGTAGACCATGTCATTAAAATGCATGAAATTATTTTCCAAGATTAATTGAAGGCTTTCTAAAACAAAGTTTTTTGGAAAACTGTCATTCAAAAGACTAGGAAATCTGTCTATCCAGTGTTCTATTGCGATGAGTCCAAGATCATGTGGAATGTTAGAATAGAGATTGGTGACATCAAATGAAACCAAAATGGATTCAGGGTTGACTTTCTCAGGAATTGTATTAAGAAAATCTACTGTGTCTCGTATATAACTTTGAACTTTGGTAACATACGGTTTCAATAATATATCCAATAGATTACTTATCCTGTGAGTTTCACATGTTGGTCCCGCAACTATGGGTCTAATTGAGAGATCAGCTGGACTTGCAACACTTATATATGTTGATCCGGAAATTTTGCATTCATCTTTAATTGTCTGGCTTTTATGTATCTTTGGCAAACCATAAAAGTTACTGGTTTTAATGTTAAATGACAAAAGATATGCGGTTTCCTTGGCAGTAAGTTTTTGTCCGTATTCATCTATGATAGTCTCGAGTTTTTGCATGACCTTCTTACTTTCGTACGTAAGTTGTTTTTCATAGTATGAACTATTTTCTAGCACAGGAAGACATATAGATTTATAATATTCACGATCCATTATGACTACAGCGCTCCCTTTATCCGCTTCCTTAATGATAATGTTTTCATAATGTCTTAAATTATCAATAGCATTCCATTCTAATTTGTTCAAGTTATTTCTGGTGGTATTATTTCTGCCGCATTGTTCGAGAGGAAAGGTTTTCACCGTATTAATAAATTTATCTAAATTTTGGTTCCTACCTTTAGATGGCATAAAATCACTTTTATTGGCTACAATAGATTCGTCATCATTTTCTTTATCCAAGAAAAATTCAGCAAAGTCGTAATCTCCTACAAAATGCGTCCGTATCATTTGTAATTTCCTCTATGTTTTTAGAGCGTGGTGTAGGGGTAAATTTTAATCCCTTTTCGAGAATTTTAACTTCAGTATCCGTAAACATTCGACTAGATAAATTAATTACTTTTGGTTCGTGTTTTTGGTCTGGTCCTTTGTTTTGCGCTACGTTATTATGTTTTGTCTTGGGCCATATCCTAAAAAAGAATTTCCCGGCGTTATATAATTTTTTCTTTTTTCCCGTTCTGCTTGTATGGTCGTTCGTGATAGGGAATCACTGGGCGTCCTTGGTTTCCGTTGTATGTCCTGGGATTACTGTTTGACGGGTAATTGAAATTGTTTGAGTTGGAATCTGTTGTAGATCCGTAATTCCTTGATTCAGGTCCACTTTGTTTTTTGGGATTGGTATTTCCTGATTTCAGGAATGGATTTTTATCTTGATGTTCCTGTTGAAATTTTGCCGCATATTTTTGGAACCATGCTTCTGATTTTATCCATCGTTGTATTGATTTTTGTTCTTCTAATAAACATTCATCTTCCCACATGCGCTTTAATATGTTTAAAGCTGAACAAGTAGAATAAATGTAAATTGCTTGGGATCTGCAGCATTTCAGTGCTCAGACCCCTCTACCTATATAAAAGTAGGAGAGGCTACAGGCTGGTTGGTGTTAAAATTCTAAACTAGGTAGCAAGCCAGAGGCAGGGTGTAAAAGCTGTGCGGCTCTGTGCCTAGCCATCATGCGTGTGTCAGGCATGGGGTTCCATGGCACTTGCATCTAAGCGAGGCCACTAGTTTGCCCGTTTGTTTATGGTATCCTAGTTGTCTCCCTTGACTCCTACAAAATATGCGGCCATTTTCATCCAACATTGTGTGTGTTGTATTATTATGATCTTGTTTCTCAATAAATTAGTAAAGTTACAATTGGTGTTTTCAATTCTCAGAGCTGTCTGGAAGACAGTCTCAGTATAATGGTATTGAAAAGGCAGAGAAAGCAAAATATCATGGGCTGCAATATTCAATTAATAAGGATTATTTCAGAAGGGTGGAATTTTAAACATCACAGAAGGATTTCTTTATTTTCTAGAAATTTACTATTTGCATGATTCCAACGAAGTAAGGCCAAAAAATATAAACCAATCCAGGCATCCATTATTTGTTTGAATCATCTATCCTTAATTTAAATAAATTTTTTGTTAAAATAAGAATTACAAAAAACATATTATTTATAGTGAAGCGGACATTGGTGAACTTTTGAGATTTTGAGGGACTGAGCCTGCCATTCTAGTATGTAAATGTTACTGAATGGCCTTATACTCGTATAAGGATTATAATTTTCAGTTTATTATGCTATAAAATGTAGATACAAACATTCTGAAATATGTCATCTTTCAGATGTTTTCTTTAAATTTTTGATTTTCATCAACAATGATATAGTTGTTTGACCAGTTCCGAATAAGAAACCGATTCGGCGGTGCTTTAAATATATATATTGGGCATTATTTTAAAATCTAAGCATTTTGACAAAGTAGTTTAATGACTTGAGGAATTAAATAATGTTTCGTAAGAGTTCAGCCATGCAAAATTGATTTAATTTATTCTACTAGTTATGAATAAGCCAACGAGTTCCGAATAAATTAGTGGTTCCCATGATTGAAATAACCCGTCCCACACATTATCTATTTACATGCCTGGGAAAAATTAAATACTTGATTACCAGTAAGTGAGTTATATTTCCAAAGAATAAAGAGAAATTAGGAATAGCAGGAGTTCACTATAGGATAACCCGCCTCCCATATAGACGGACGGACATCATCATGACTATATTATCCCCCTGCTTTTCAAGCACGTAAATAATAACATGCAGTCTCGTTTATAATGAAGAGAAAACAGAGAACGAACATATTATAATACAGTGTTTATAACGGAAATTAGGAACTAGTATATTGACAACACGAAAATATTCATCCAGTGTTCTAATAATTTACTATCGACACAATTGTGGTGTTTGTTAAACTACATATCAAACTTAATTGTGAAACCTGAAAAGTTATTCTTTAATATTACGACTGATGTATTTTAATAGCATTTCACACAAAAAATAATTAAAAATCTTATTTCATTTCAAAGTTATTAAAACTTCAAATTTTTTGGCGGGTTTGATTGACACATCCTTGCACTTTCACAAATCTTAACTAAGGATTAAGAATAAAGTTAAGATTTGTGAAATTGCCAAAAAATTTAAAGTTTTAATAACTTTTAAATGAAATAAGATTTTTAATTAACTTTTGTGTGAAATGCTATTAAAATATATCAGTCGTAATACTATAGAGAAAATATTAACTTCAAATCTGTGTCCAACAACCTTTAATGTTTTCTGATTGTGAATGATTGAGACGTACCCGATGAGCTTATGTTAAGTTGACATTCTGATACCTCGTTACACGATGAACAGTTACATTTCCCTACGCAAAATCGACCATAAAATCCATTAGGACAAGTGCGATTACAGTTAACACCAAATATTCCAGGTCAGCATTCTTTGAAATAAATAATGGGAAATATGAAAACATTAATTTTTTAAATGCAAGATATTTTTTTATCTGTATTTTCAATATAAGATAAATTGTTGATACTTGTTTTTACCTTCACATTTATTTTTAACTCTTCTGTAATTCGTGAAGCATAACAGTGGTTCTCTGTAAGACAACACAATGCTGCTATACTGCTCATTTGATTGAAATACATAATTAACTGAAGTATTTAAAAAACGAGTAATTCAAATGAATAATAAAAGAGAAATAAAACAACTCACTTGTTACAAATGCCACTAGGTACGGTTATTTGAGTATAGAATGAAAAGATGAGAAAACACCATAACAATTCCCAACTTAATCTTTTATTCATTTTGCATCAACTACAAGTTAGTACACTGACCGATCCTGTACATCGTATGCGAAAAAATGTCTATAATGAAAAGGGAAAAAATCCAATAAATAACTTACCTTTGTACAGCAAAACCCTGTTATAGCAAAGTTTGGGGATCTGTGAATTTTATTCCCTATATTCCTAATTCGTTATATCCGTATAACGAATTTGTAAAAGTATTCAAAGTGAATTAGCAATAATAACGTTTTTCTTTGAGTACGTCTACCGAATCTACTAGGTAATTAGCAGTTATTACAAAACATAACCTGGATAACTAAAGATTTATTATGAATTGATCTTTATATACCTTTACTTATCGAAAATGAATTCAGATTAATTTTAAATATTTATAAATTCATTGTAAAAAATGTAAAATTTCTTTTTTGTAACCTCTACGGGACTCAAAATCAGTTCGCTATATCCGTAAATTTGCTATACGAAAGTTCGTTATAACCGTAAAATTTTACAAATATCTGTTAAGAATTTTGCTGGGAACCCCGACAAACTTCGATATATCATTGAATTTGCCACCTCCGTGTTCATATTAAACGATGCTTACTGTATACCATTCGTACAAATGTTTTTCTTTAATTAAAAAAGAACAAAATATTAAAAATTCATTGCTTTTAAGAAAAAAAAAACATTTATGTTTGTTTGAAACATTTCATAATTACTTGGAGGCTGTTAGTTTACAGCATTGTAACAAATATAAGAACATAGAGATAAAAATTAACGAATACTGTGATGTTTCGAGTGATGAAAATAAAAAGTAAAGTTAAGCAGGTCGAGACTACTACATGTACCTTATATGGAAGGCGATTTTCCACACGTGACGATATCTTCGTCACACCCGTTCGCCAATCAAGTGAATGAGTCCCAAAGCACGACACTCTACTTTACGATTCCATGGCGACACGTGGTTTTCGTCGGTTTGTGGATAATATTCACTTCGTCATGATCACCGCAAAAACCGTAGAGCTTCTTTATCATTTTTTAAGTCCAAAATCAAAAGATTACATTCCAAAGACATTGTTTCATGCTCACATTTAATATTGGAGTTGTTTTAGATGATTAATATTTACTTCGAATGTTCGAATAATGTGCAAACTCTTTGATGTTTGCATGTACAGTAAAACTTTTTGATAAAATTTAGGGGTTGAATAATAATAGCGCACTTTGTACTGCTTTTTAAAACTATGTACACGTATATCACGTGAAAAAAACTCAATGCTTTATCGACACGAAAGCACCTGCATGTACGTCTCTTCGAGCATTGGTTTAGGCCGATGTATTATAGTTAATATAAGGCTTCATAAAGCAAATTTTGTAAATGTGAGCATAGAAATGAAAGATTATACATCATTTTAAATATTTCTTCCATAAATCTCAAAAAAGAATTGAAAATAAGTTTCCAATAGACAATTCAAGTTGGCCTTTATTTTCAACAGACTTCACTACTTGTAGTAGCCCATAATGCATTAAGACTCATTCATCAGTGGGTAAAGCAAACAAATAGCTAATTTACTTGCAAATTTATGTTGATCAGAAAAATTTAGTGGTCTCGACCTGTTAAGGCAACAAGAACTTTAATTGATGATATTCTTAAGGTGATGATTTTAATTATGCCTCGTGGGGAAATAGCACATTTAGTTACGTTTGATAATTTTGTTCCTATTTAAATTAAAAATGCAATGCAAGGTTTTTTTTTATCTGTTTCACATCTTTAACATTTGCTTTTTCCAAAAATAGCCAAAAACACTTGAACCGATTACCTTCCTTATTATAATTTAAATTTTGTGTTAAATTTGGATGATTTTACCCGTGAGAATCTTATACAATTGCATAACTATAGAAATTAATTTATACGCAATGCATTACTCTAGATATTACAATTATTTTGTTGTTTAATTATTTTAAATGCTGCGATTAGTTTACACATGGGTCATATCTTCTTTGATATTACATAAAGAACGGTACCAAATCTCTGCATCAGTCAAATAAGGTCTAAAACAATAGCAGAACTGTTTTTTTTTCAATGAAGCATAAAAAATCTTAAGTACATTAAACATTAACAGAATTTCTTATGATAAAACCTCTTATAGTTATTATTAAGCTATTATTAAGCAGATTGTGAGATTGTATTCGCACAATACCTTCTGAAAAACAATACCAAATGTTCATCATGCTTCTTCTATTAACTGCACACTATGAGTTTCTACAAACAAAATATGAAAAAGTACTTCATTTTCAAATTGATAAATGTTTATCTTCCTTATGAGTACTTCAAACTAGAAAGCAAACAGTACTCAATATTAAAGTCCATAAAACAATAAAAAAAAAAAAATAGCAGAGCAAACACGTATCTTCAAAACATCAGAGGTGGGATCAGGTGCAAAGGAGGAGTGAGCATCCCCTGCCGACCGGTCACACCCGCCGTGGGCTCCTTGTCATGATCGGAAAATGACGAAAAAATCCGTCGTCAATTCAGTATATAAATAATGGACTACCAATTAGTATGACAAACGTCAATCAGCACTTGACTCAATGATTAAATGTATTTTTTCTGACAAGGTCATTGTATCTACCATAGATCTAACTAAATGATTACTTAAAACGAGACTGCTGATATCCTTGTTTGTCAATAATAAAATTACCTCGTTTTAGAAATTTTTCATACGTGGAGCATGCTCTTGCGTATCGAATCAACTGAGATATAAGAACTCTGCACCTGAAGAAAGTATATTACTTCATAAATAAGGAACGTTCACGATAAAAAAGTTAAAATTATCACGTTTATCATAGAGCTTGGTTTAATTACCATTAACGTCTTTTTGCAAGAGAATATCCAAATATAAACAACATACATGTATAGACTTGAGTTACTATATGTATTTATACATTCTGAAATGTGTAAACCTATAGGTTTAGAAAGACATATTGTTTGAACATTTTAAACTTAGATGACGATATTAATATCATAATCATTTTTAGTTTTTAGCAGTGAAAATAAAATGACATAAAGGTTTATTAAATCAGAATGTATATTATTAGTGACGCAGATTCGGTGACTTTATAATTGGAAAAAAGACTGTTACAACACACTTTGAAAAATTATGCACTTTGAAAAAAATTTTCAAAGTGCATTAAAATTTGAAAGCTAACGCACTTTGAAAAAAAAATTTTTTTTTTCAAAATGCTTAATATCGACCATTTGCCACTTTGAAAAAAAAGTAAAGATTGATAATATTCCTTCAAATAATCGGTATGATAAATAACAGATTCTGGTTTGATAACCTTTTTTTTGATAAAGTCACTGTAGGACCTGAGATATTGACGTTTTAAATACTAGTATTTAAGGTTTTCATAAAATAAAAAGGGGAAAAATTTAAAAGGGGCCCTTGAAAAAAAGAGTGACGATTGTTTAAGTTCATTAATTCTTTCTTCTTTTTTTTTTATTCTTGTCTTTGAAAAGAAGATGTTAAGGTGTATAGGGGACACTAATAGAGGACAGCGTCAAGCAACTTAGCATTTATTATAATAAAAAGGGGCAAATTTGATTGTTCAAAACTATGAAAATTCTTTTTCTCTCATACGTTTTACTGTACTTAAAAATTTCTACTTTTCATGTTTTTTTTAAAAAGAGTATTCTCTGTAAGGACCACGGATGCCGTTCAAACGAATATCACAGATTTTAATAAAACATATATGAAAATATTATGAATGTGTATGAGATTTATTAGGTATATTTAAAATTTTGGGATGTGACCTATCCTCCAGGTTATGGCCCCCTTACACATTTTGTGGCTACCACAATGTTTGAAAAGGTCAGTTTTCTCCTAATTTGACTTAAAAAAATCAAAATAAATAATGGACTAGGGTTGGATTAAGTGCATTAAATTGTGAAAACAAGGTGTGAATAAAGATAAAAAATTATTTTGCTTTATCATTAACACCCCTTTTTATTTTAAAGAAATTTAATTTCCTCCCATTTTTAACCCTTAACCAATATGCTAAATTACCATAATTTCAGTGCCCTTTTAAAATTCCCAAAATAGGATTATAAAATATTAACAATATTTTGAAAGCAAACATACTTGATTATTTATTCATAATTATTCTGGGTGTGTGTTTTTTGATTTAAAAAAATAAAACGTATTTGAAAATTGAAAAAAAACTAGCATTTCACAAAAAATTATCTCCCTTTGTAGAAATCTCAGTTCCAACAGTGAAAGGAGGTAAAAACAAAAGTATTTGTAAACATGACTCTTGCTGGTTTGGAGTTCCTTTTTACAAGCTATGTGTTTTATTGATATTTTTTTAAAAAATGCTTAGATTATACAGTATAGCTTCCTTGGCAGATGTGATATTGTTTGTTCTGAAGACATTCAACAACTCGTGAGTTTCAGCATATGTGAATCCTTGTACAGTTGGCATTGTAACATTATTGTGAGAAATTTTTCAACCTCAGCTAGCTCTGTTGTTTTGTACTGGGATAGACAGGGACCCCTGTGTGTGTACATGCACTATATACACAGCTGTTGACACTTGGTCAACTTGATAATAAACACCTTTTGTTTAAAACCCCGGGTTCTGCTGTCTACCAACCCCCCCGGCAGGGCATGTGTATATACATTGAACCTTTACTATTTTCAATTGTACAGTCATGCTTTACACACTTCACACATAAGGAAATATGAATTTTGTTAATTTTGATAATTCATGACAAATTAATAAATAAAGACCTTTTAAATTAGTAATAACTGAAAA